>NW_009202575.1:0-133295 GCF_000690835.1 Fulmarus glacialis | reverse complement strand
CAACCTTAATGATTCTATGATTCTGTGGTAAGTGGAGGCACATGGGAGATCCATTTCAAAAATTAATTCCTGATCTGAGCTAAACCACTAATGTAGATGCATCTTCAGACTTAGAGCACAGAACTGGCATTCAGTATCGGAGGGGTGATATATCTTATAGCAACCAGAACTACTGTCTTCTCATCCCCAAATCATATTATTGACTTCTCTGTCACACTGGACAGGGCATCTAGAGGAAAGGAAAAAGAACTGTGACCTATTTTCCAGTATTTTTGTTGATGCCCCATTCAAGTACAATTAACCATAATTCAACTAGTCTGGTTTAAAGTTTCCATGTGAAAAGAAATTAAATGCTTTCCTTTTTCAGTTCTCTATCCTGAGTACTTTCAACTACTGTATTTGATGACTGCAAGTCAGAATATCTAAAATTTAGGACCCTTTTAGTCAATGTTCCCCATTTAGTCAATTTAAACATATAGAAGTCTCCAAGAGTAATTTGGATGACTTAAACTGGATGCCTAATGAGTAATCTTTGTGGTTTTTTGATGAATGTTAGTACGGAAACCCTAAGTTGTGATAATAACATAAATGTAGAGAATGAATTTTTAACCCTCTTTTCCACACACAGACAGGCTTCTGACTGCTAACAATGCTGCCAACAGGTAAAAGGCCAAAACTCAAAATTGAGATTGAGAAAGAGTACATTTTGAAGAAAGTAAATGGGAACAACAAATTATCATGGACCTAATGATTTTAAGTAGAACACGAGCTATAAAGCCAGATTCTTTTTTTGCAGTGTACCTGTTCATCCTGTTCCTTCCCTCAGCTGTGTGGACACATTATTATGCTCTTTTGCGTCAGTACCAAGTTTATATATGGGCCCTCCATTAAATTCTGCCACATCCTCTACTCTTTTTTCAGCCCCACCAAATTATTCATTGTTGTGAAGATCAGTTCTAAGGGAAACATAAAGCACCGGGAGGACAAATGCTCTACTAGAATGCACCGCTTTCAGAGTATGTGAAATTTTGTTTCTAAACAGCTTGGCAGTGTCCTTATTTTCCACCTCAGTGATCTTCTTTAATCTCTTCTCTTATTTGTGTATCTAGTTTTTGAGGGGTTTTTTCCCCCTCCCCTGTCTCTTTTTCTCCTTCAACTCCTTCAGCTTGTGGCAACGGTGCAGAATGCTGATGAGCAAGACTCGTCTCCAGCCAGGTAATCATTTTGGGCACCAAACACTGACTGCGCTTCTAAGGGAAATTTCCAGGCTGAGCAAACCTTAAAAGTACAGTAAAAACATTTGATATGCACTCATTGCAGGTATATCCACCATTCAGCTTCTTTCTGTACTGAAAATTGTTCAGATAAGAATTTGCTACAGCATTGATTACGCCAAAATGATATCCCATACTCTTTCTCTATTTTAGCTATTATGTTGACCATATCAACTGCATATTACAGTAATAAAACAAGCTTTAATGTTCGTGTGGAATGGTACAGTGGTGATATGCAATGCTGAACAAAGAGCTCTGTTATTACCATATAATGTGGATCTTTGCATAACTAGTCACTGGGCAAAATTCTCAGCTGGAGTACATGCATATAACTTCTGGGAGATCAAGGGATCTCATGCTGGTGGGAGTTCAGACTTAACATTACATATGAAGAAGAATGACTCTGAGCTGGCATTTGCTTTTATGAAAAAATACACGCAAGGGTAAATGTTTGAAGAGGCTGGGTCTTGTAATCCTTTTTGCATTTGAAGTATGATTTAGGAGAACAGCTGATTATTCAAATCTCTAACTACCATCTTCTTTCTTGCAATCAAGTATTTAGAATTGTTAGCCTGGATTTATACTTGCAGCTCAAGTGTGGGTGTAAATTGAACCATAATGGACAGGCTCCTGTATGAAAACATAATCCTAAGTGTGAATGTACCTGTCCATGCTTAGGGACTGGGAATACCATTCTATGCTGATTTCCAATTGTATTGTTCAAGAACCACACTGATGAAAATTTGAATGCCTAGTAGGTCCTATGTTATGATAGGAACATTTGACTAGGCTTGTGGGAAAAAAATAAAGAAGGAGTTTTATTCATGCCTTTGCATGACACAAAGACACAACGTCTGTCATCACTGGTAATTTTCCATTTTCTAAAATCTTATTATTTTGTTTGTGTTCACTACCACAACATGAAAGTTGCTTTATATCAATCATTTCACTTTTTGTTTCATAAGCAAAAACATCATTTTATTTTAGTAATGTGTTGCAATGGAAAGTCAATAGTAGGGAAGAAGATTGGCAATATGATAAAGTGGGTGCTGAGACAAATTTGACAGAGGTGATCTGTATTTTGCTTTCAAACTGCTTGCACTGAGAATGAGGCACATAGTGATTTGGAATTGGAATCTGCACCCAACAGAGGCTTCTAGCCTTAAGATCTTGCAGGTTTTTTGGTTAGACGATTGGTTACAGCCAATAGATTAATATTATTCTTTCTTCTTCACCATCTTTCTAAATAGTTCATAAGAATGCATTTAAATTATGAGTCCCTTCCAACTTGAGATATTCTATGATTCTATGAACAGATACTGTTCTTCTGAACCTTAAGGTTTCACTTACTGTTTGTAGTTAAAGAAAGATTGATGACAGTGCATTTATTCATACTAATTTTATAGTCAGACCTATATAGTGATGGCGGCTCTGCAAGTGTTTTTCAGGACTTAGAGATGGTGCCAGGTAAGAACATTTTTTTGGATATAAACATGGAATACAGGTATAATACATTTATCTTTTTTTATCTTTATAAAATGAAGTTACATTTTTGTTTAAGGAGGATCTAAAAGAAAAGAAAGACTGGTTACTTATCATGTTCAATGCCATAACTGGTTTTCCCAGATCGGCAGCCTGTAGTAACACTACTCTTGAAAAGGTGGTTCTTACTGGGTAATGTTAATAGTGGGCATGGAAAAAAAAAAGATAGTAGTTAAATCATGGGGAAATGAGGATCCACGTATGCTATTTTGTACCTCACTTGGTCACGAACTACTGACCAGGTAGAGGGGTGAGCTGGGGAGCGCAGGATTCTCTGAGTAAGAAGAAAGAAATGCACAAAGTGTGCTAGAGACATGAACAGGGAAGTTCAGCCTGGAAGCCTGCTTGCTGAAGGATTTGGCGTAGCTTTCTCTTTTTGGATGTAGTCAAGTGAGATATGCACACAAAGAGCTGCATTTAAACTTATTGGAAATTTTTTCTGTATTTTGGGATTAGAAACCCAAGAAGTATGGAAAATAACAGCTTGCTGAGACAGAAAAAACCCGTTACATTAGAGGAAAATACCAAAACAGAGTTCATCATTCAATGTCTTCCTTCCTTCCTCATGACTTTATGTTCTAATATGCTCCATCTGTAAATGTATCTCAAAAATGCATTGACACTGTGTCTTTGAAACTTCTAACAAACTTGAAGAATACCAGGAAAGTGTCTCTTTCCATCTAGTGGTGAGTATGCAGGGGTGTTTTCTGCTGAGAAGCAGGTGTGATGTTACCAGCTTCTGGAAGGAGATGAAATATCTGCCTGGAACTGCAGAGATTGCAAGAGCCCCATGTAATTGCATTATGTTTATCTACTGCAGTAGATAATTATGAAATAAGTCGAATCTACCTATGTGTACAATTCTAACTTAAATATCTGGTTCTTCCATCAGGTCTCATTTTACGGGTAGAAACTATTTTATTTTTTTCTCATTCTGCAGCTGCAGCATGTCAGAAATCTGCGAAAGCTGGAAGCAGATCTCTCTCCCAGATGCCATCTTCTGTCAGATCTTACAGTACTAACCAGGTATGGCCACTACCCTGTACCAGATAAACCCTTACGGAGTCTGGCACTGCCGTTGAGAGATGACTGACCTATGAGCAAGTGGGATCCCAGTGCTGGAATGTATTTATTTGTTGCTGTTCCTAGTCATGCTCCCTTGACTTCTTTCAAGTTATATGTTCACATTGCCCCTTGTGTTCCCTCAGGCCACACAGAAATATCTTTTCCTTAGGCATAATTTAGTCAGGTATGTCATTTTCCTGCAGAAGCAGACAATAGCACACTAATTCTCTCAGCCCTTTGCCATACCACGTATCTCCTGGGTCCTTATAGTCCTTTTATGGACTGGTAAGAGTCTTTTGGTCTTTTGTTGGCTGTGGTTTCAGCTTTTGTCACGTGGCTTTATTTTGTCATTTGCTGGATTCTTGATAGGAATATGGATTCTGTGTATTTTACTACTTTTAACCACAAATGGAATTTTACTATGCATGAACCTGATAATTTTACATGAGCTCTTCTCATCAGTTTCCTTTCCAAGTTGATGTTGTTTTTATCATATTACAAGCTGCTATCTGAACAATCTTTTCCAAATTTGTAGTGTTCTTTTGTTGAAGTATTTTACTAGCTGGCATAATTCCAAAATGGGAAATTTTGGGTTTTTTTCCACAGTGAATTATACACTCTCCCAATATGTCCTCCCTTCCTCTGATTTGCTGGGATTTTCTTTTCATCCAAAACAGTCAACGTGTTTTCATCAGCTAGTTACTTTTAAATATTTCTTAGTCATCTAAATATATCCACTAAATATAGATGAGGCTAAGTCTGTCACTTACCTCTTCAGATTTGACCAGACTATTCTCCTAAGTAGTAAACAACCTCAAGCAAGTTCAAGGTTAGCTCCAGTTCTGGCAGTTACGTTGCGGTAGCAAAGTATAATAGATGGCTGATATATAGTGTTTTACTTGGGATTTTTATGTCTCTATAGGTGCTTCCAAGTATTGTGCTGTTAATGCAGTTTTAGTACAATGTTCTTTAGCATGTACTGTGCCTCTTTTGCTTTTTTTGTTTCATAATTGATATGGTAAGATATTTGCTTTAATGCCAGCTTTCAGGTTGAGCTTTTTTATGGAATACAGACTGTGAAGACTCTGAGGAGTGTGGTAGATAATTTCTGTTATCCTTCAGTACTGCCCAAATCACTCATATGTTAGTTCGACAAGGAATTTGTGACTTTTTGTTTTGTTGGACAGACTTGGTCACTTTGTACAGGAAATAACAGTGTTCTAATCTTCTGCATCTTGGGCACTACCCTCAAAGCTAGCAGACCTTTGGTGAGGATGTACGGTCACAGAACAAGTACGGACAGTTTTTCTGGCTAAGGTGTCGTCACACTTCTTTTGCTCAGAACTTCTACAAACTTGTAGTCTATGGCATGGAGATTATCTCTGCTTGGGAAGCAAATGTCTTTTGCTTTCCTGCAAGCCAAAATAAAAATCTCTCAGCAGTTTTTCTTTTAGTTCTGTATCACCAACATTAAACATAGTTTGCCTCTGATCAGGTATTCCTCAGTATTGCAAGAAATGTTGGATATAGTGTTTTGCCTCAGATCTGTAAAATGCTCATTCTCTGTCTAGGTATAAATGACAGCATTCAAATACAATATTTTCTTTAGCATTACATTATTTCCTGAGCATTGTTAAGACTTAAGCCATTTTCAGTTGGCTACATTACAAATGTTCCAGAGCCTCCTCTCCCACAGTATGTAAATAGCTATTTTTGAGCCCTTCCTTTTTTATCCACCCCAAAGACTCTTGTAGAACTGTGGAAGTGTTGCTTCCACTACAGTTCTCAGCAGTATTGCTAAGATAAAATGGGGTTGGGTTGCAGCCCTCCATGTGTAAGAAAAATTGTTCTATTGCCTGGAAGCTTTACATTGGCCTCATTTTCATGTACTGCACGTGCTCATGTCAAAGACAAAACAATCATTCCTTGCTTCACATAGACAGAGGATACAGCCAACATCATGTTATGTTTTCTACATTGTTGTACTTTTGGTTTGTTGGGAAACAAGAGCAAGACCAAATATGAAAAGGCTGAAACAGAGTTCAATATCAGGCACAAGATAAGGTGGCTCTTATGTGAAAGTTTGACATGCAGACTCTGAACCAGTATTTGTGCCAAGTTGGAGACCTCTTCCAAAAAGCAGCTGCCCTTTGACTGTACATAACTGATTTTAAGAATATAATGACACATTAATGACTTTGAACACTTTTTGCTTTGCACACCTTTAGATCAAGTGAGATCCAGATTACTGTCTAAAAAATATGTACCTGCTGACAATAACCTTCTTTTTCTTTACTGTCTTTAGCATACTGCCTGTAGTCCACAGACCGCAGCTTGATCACCAGAGAGGCTAGCTTTTTTCAGTTGTGAGGTGATTTTCCAGATCTTCTGGCCCCATAGGAAGACAACCATAACATTCTTGTAAATGCTACTACCATAAGGGGCAAAATACCATATGATAGAGAGGCCTTCCCTCTGCGCTCCAGAAATGTTTGGTTGCTAGTTCAGAGTACAAATACCCAAGTACCCAGAATGACTCTTATAATCTGATAGGGGAGCAGGGAAATCTAGCTGCAGGCATGTTGCAATACAGCTGCCATGAGCAGGGCAGCTAGATTACATTTAAACTTGAAGGCAAAGGAGTATTTTCAAACTCCCAAGTGCAAGTGCATTCCCAATTAGACCCCAACTCTCTTTTGACATGCACATGTATGAACCTTTCCTCTTTAAGCCTTGGCTTGTCTGAAGAAAAGACACTAAACATGGAGATGACATGCAATTTGTGTTGTTCTTTAAGATGTCCTTGATTTTTATGGAGACAGGATCCCAAGGTCTACCATTAACAGGGACTCACAGAGCGGTTTAAATACCTTCTTAAGGTTTTGGGATACAATCTCACCAAAGTATAGGACAAATACACTGAAACTTGGGTTGATTGGGCCAAAACCAGGCATCTAGCACATTTACCCGTGAGAGCAAACAAAAAATAACATTTGAAAATTATATTCAGAAATTATACTCTTCCCTAATGTACTGACAAGGGAATGAAGAACGAGGTATCTCACTGGAGCCAGACAAAGCGTATATAACGGCATGAGTTGGTCTTTGCCTGAAAAAAAAATAACACTTTTTCTCTATAGCAATTGGAGTTGTTCAATTTTTGTAACAAAGCATTGGCTCTAATAGGTGATTGAAACTCAGATTATTGGTTATGAGAGAATATTTCACTGAATATTATTCAAGGTGAAATTCTCTAGGGAGATTTTTTTCTAAAAAGAAACAGTGAGAATACCTCCCTTTTTTTATTCTTTTGTGTTTTTCATCCTTTATAATATATTTAACCCATCTTTTACTGCTGAAATGTCTTCACGAGTTTAATATAAATTGCCAGATGAATGCCCAGATGAGCTACAAACTTTATGAGTCTTTGAAATTTCCAGTTAGTTGTATAGTACAGAGATTTCTTTAAGTCTCCCTCATGATTTCTTTCAGATTGTATGATAAACTTTGGTGTGCAATGGGTTTTTTTTCCTGGTTGGGTTTTTTCCTCACTTGAGCAGTCATCCAGAAATAAAAGCCTTCTACACAAATAATCAAAATATTCAGTTGATCGTGTTCAGAAAGAGCCTTATTCTTCTATGCAGTTATGCAATTATGGTGCATCTTGAATGATTGTCACTTAAAAGGGTTGTAACTTTCCTAGTTTATTAGAAACAGCTGGCAGATACATCAGAGGCATCAATGGGATTATTGCTTTGAAGCAGATGTTAAACAGAATGGGGCAATGACAGCTGTTGCAATTAGAGGCATTGTGGGCACATTTCTGCACATCTCTGGCTCAACATGACAATGATCCAACCAAAGACCAGTTAGTAATACATTATTTTTCCAAATATTCAGAAAATTTAATTTCACATAACCACTGCTAAGAATGTACTTTTTCTTATAGCTTATGTCATTTCTGAAGTAGCTTAGACAACAGAAAAAGCTGAATGAGATCTCAAGTGCCAGCTGATATTTTTTTGCTTCAAGTTCTGATGAAAAATCAGCCATAAAAATTATTCCTAAGTATTTATACCACCTATTGTTGAGTGTTATTGGGTGAGGACAGAAGAAGCTTGCTTAGGTAGAGCAACAGGTTCACTCAGCTCCTTGGAAGGGGAAGGTAGAGAGGAGGTAGAGTCACATAATGCCCGGCTGCATGGGTCTCCTGGGATAATGTTTTCCTCATAGTTTGCACCTAAATCCCAAAGTGGACAGTGCCATTACATGACACTGTCCAACCAATTAATACAAACCTGTGCAGCAGCATGACAAGTATTTCTTCATTATTCATCAACATTTTAAATTCACAGAGTCTTGTTACTGAGTCACAGTTAGAGAATGAAGGTAGATGACAAGATCTGTTCTCCAGAAGCTCTGCAATCTCTTGTATAGAGGAGATGCTGAAAACCAGCTAGACTCTGATTGGCCAACATAGATGCAGAAAATGACAACACAGTTTTAGCCAATAATCAAATGCAACATGGAAGTCCCCCAGACTGACAAAAAGACCAGGAAGTGGACATGAAAGAGACAGAAATTAGGAAAATCTGATTCATAATTTCACAGCTGTGTGCCCTTTTCCCCTAATGACTTAGGAGGCCTTCACTAGCTGTGGCTGAGATTTCTAGTCCACATGTGCCCCAAATTCTCCTCAGTTGAGTGTATTTCAGACAGCTGCAGTTTGCAGATATTTCAGTTAACCACATCAATAGCTATATCAGTCTACGTGAGGTGAAAAAAGAGTTTGGGTGCTGAGGTAGGGATTAGGACAACTTGACTACCCCCAGAGCCGTTCTCCTTGAACTGAACACCCCCATACAGAATGGCTATGTGAGAGAAACAACAGTACGTAAGAGATCTTTGGTTGCCAAGATAAATTACACATATCCCTCACTGGGTGTGACGCCCAGAGCCCATCATTCCAAGTCAAGCTCCGTGACTGCCAGATTTTCTTTTCTTTCTTGCTTTTTTTTTTTGGTTTGGCCTCTGAATCAAGTCACTGGGAGGAAGTGGGGTATGGGACAGAGCGGAAAGAAAGAAGATGGAGGTTAAAACACAAATTACTCTTTTTAATTTAAGTTTTTTAAAAGTTTTTTTTAAGTTAATTTAAGACTAGTAGTGGATGATGCAGAAAAGGTTGAAGCACTCAACACCTTTCTGCCTTCATCTGTAGAAAGAAAGCTTGCTCTCAAATCTCTCAGGCATCAGCATGCTGTGGGAAGAAGGGCAACCAGAAGTTGGGAAGCAACAGCTTAGGGAACATTTAGGTAAGCTGGATATAATCAAATCCATAGGGACAAAAGGAGTCAGCAGAGGGTGCTTTAAGTGTTGCTGTAATGGCAAGGCAACTATTATCTGTGGTAAAACCATAGGGTTACTGGGGAAGGTCACTGACAGCCTGGAAACAGGCTAAATTTTCACCCATCTTTAAGAAAGAAAAGAAGGAGAACAATTACAGGTTGGTCATCCTCCACTCAGTCCCTAGAAAGACCATAAAGTCCCTTCTCTGGAAATTCATTTGCAGGCACATAAGGAAAAGAAGGTTACTGGGGATGGCCAGTACACCTCTACAGAGGGCAAATCATGGCTGACCAAACTGATGTGGTCAGTGGATGTTCTATATATTTTTTCCTTCACACACTTCAAAGATTTGCAAAAAATAGGCTTTGGTGAAAAAGTGGAAGCTAATGTCACTGTTGTGCAGCTGCACACCTCTTCCCGCAAATCCCGGAAACACTCACTACTCTTTGGCTGAGGCCTGCATTCAGATCAAGTGCTCTCTGCACTTGTGCCTGAGGGCTGATGTGACTGTTCAAACAGATGTAGTTGGGAGATATTAGAGTTAGCCACATAAATGACTATATTAGTCTTTCTGATGCCAAGCAAGGTGTAAACGGCGAAGCGGGAATTAGTGTGCAACTCTGCAAGCCTGAAGGCATTCTGCCTATGTTGGACAGAGGCACAGACAATGTCTCTACAGGAAGAGAAAATGGTATATACAGAGCATAAGAGATCGTCACTTGGCCAGAAACTTTCTGTTTCCTTGATCTTGATACTGAATCTCACTGACCCATGATTTTCCAGATGTGTTGTCCGTTCCTTAGCCTTGTCAGATAATGATAAATCCATTCCTTGTTTAAAAAGTTAAAACTGATTTTAAAAAACATGTATATTCTGTGCATCTTAATCTTCCAGAAGTATTAGAGTGGATTCCTACCCTTCCAGTAGGGTTTGCACGGAGATCAGCCTAAGAGACTATGCAGATTTCTTGGGGATTGTAAGGAGTGGAGAAGTGTCAAACAAACCATTTTGACTAGAAAACCATCACTTTTAATTATCTATTTACAATGAAAGAAGTGAACTGACTGAAATATTAAATCATAAATGTGTTTCTGATCTATTGAGCAGGAATGGATGCCATTTTTATTTATTTATTGTTACTGTTGGAGGAAGAGATAATGAAATGAAGATAATGAGATGAAAAGAGATAATGGGAGAAAAAAGTCAACTTTCGTTTTCTTCTTCCTCAGGTAATCTTGTACTCAACACTAGTACTTGATATTTACTGAAGATGTGCATTCACTACAGACACATATTTATTGGTTTTTTTCATTATCTGGACATGAGAGAGAAAAAAAGTATCTTATGTTTAGTCTATAATTCATACTGTGATCGTGCCTGTAAGCCTTGGTGAAAATTAGGGTGTTTTTTTTTTTAAAAAAAAAACAGGAAATGTTCTTATTTTAATCAACTATTTAAACAACATTTTTTTACTGCATGAGTAAAATTCCTGACCTTGCTGTCACTGCATCTACATATTACCTCATGGGCTCTGGATAAAGTCCTGTGTGAGGACTCTCAAGTGCTGGTCCCTGACAGTGCTCTGGCACTGACAGCCTCAGCCACCAGGCTGCACTGGAAAGGCAACTGGGACACATCTTGTCCCTCGAGATCTGCTATCGTCATAATGGTGGCTGTTTTCATGAACTTCATAAGAAAAAAACCAGGGTGTGTGATTTTCAGGAATTTGGCATTAGACAAGAGCTTCTCCCGAGTGAAAGCTGATGACCCCACATACTTCTGATAACCTCTCAGCATTACCAGACAATGTGACAATGCTGCAATATATTCCGATATCTACCATATCCCCTCATTTGATTCAGGCATGTTTAAGCTGGCACATGTTGGACAGCATTACCCAAGGACTACATCTTCTGTTATCTACTGGTCATGTGGGCAGTTATTAACGATGTTATGCAGTCTTCCTAAGTACATATAAATTGCTGCCATTCAACAAACCCTTTACTGTTATTGACAACATTAAATTGTTTCCATAGTTCACATAATTCATGACTTGCATACCACAAATGATCAGTAAAAGGTATATCTGGGTCATGTCTGCCACAGACCATTGTATATTAGAGAATATAGATATTTTTAGGTAAAGGAGTCCCTAGTTCAACTGCCATCTGACCCTGAAAATCAGCTGTTCATCCATCACTAGTAACTTCTGCTCAAGCTCTGCCTTGAAACACTTCTCTGTGGGCAATGAACTGCACAGCAGGATAGATACCATCTAAAGGAAAAATAAGCCTATGAATCCACAATCTTATACATGTATCTACAGCATGAATAAGAAACAGTATTTCACCAAAAGCCACTTCTGTTCTTGCTTTTCTTTATAAGATACATGTGAAGATACAGGATTTCCCATCTTCATCTCAAGTGAACTGTATGTTCATGAACTATTTCTAACCTGAGAGAAAGAAGTCCTATCTTTATCACCAGAACAGTTAAATACAATTCGCTTCACATACTACCCTTTCCGCACCCCTCAGTTCCCAGAGAAACAACCTTCATATACAAGAGGGTACATTTTCTCTTTTACACTTTTCCTCCCTCTAAATTGTAGTCTTTTTACTGGGAATACACAGGTTTTTTTGCCAATTACTGACAATTGCAGTACCATCTTTTGCTATGCTAGCAAATCTTTCCAGTAGTAAATCTGTCCAGAGAATGGATACGCTTTGGTTTTGTACCTACTGTCCTCATTGCAAGTCTGTTTTTAAGAATACACTTATTCTTGCAGATATCTTTGCTTTCATTGCAACCTTTGTTATTAGACCCTAGAAACAAGGTCCTCCCTGCATTGCTATGCCAGCACATTACCTTGTTATTTAGAATGTATCAGATGTACAGAAAAATTGGTGATACCACGAGCACATTTTCAGGATAACAAATGTAAATAAATTGGAAAATGACACAAATTGTGTGTTCCTTGTCAAGATAACACTGATAACAGGAATGGGAAATAACATGCAGCCTGCTTTGCTGATGTCACAAGATTTTCTAGCGTTTTTTTACATTCTTCAAGGTTATTATCAACTGATGCTGTAGTTACAAAAACAAATTTATCAGCTCAGCTGCAGTTTTATCAAACTTCACATATGTGTTGATCAGTACTTACCCAGAAAATAATTAAATGTTCCAATGATACATATTCATATATTTAAAAAATAATATTACAGACGTCTCTCCAGAGAGAGAGATCATTTCCAACCTTTTTAATTCAACCTCTGACTTAAATATCACTACAATATAGAGATTTGTAGGCCCGCTCCAAAGGGCAAACCTTATGTGTCCTTTTTCTAACTTCCATTTCCAAGCCTTATGGTGGGCCACTAACCTGGCTTCTGCTCCTACTCCCACATAACCCTGTGGCATTGTGCAGAACCACGACAAATTTCCCTAATGCCAGGAGAAGGAGAAGGTCAGTGTAAATCTTAGACTTTGGAAACACCTCTTCGGCATAAAGCCCTGTAGTTACGTAATGAGGAAGATGTATATTTAAAAGTAAATCACTCTCTCTCGAGATTCGTCCAAGGATTCTGCAGGCTTAATTATTAAGCACTAGGAGTACTCCCGCTGAAGTCAGTAGGGCTATTCATAATGCAGAAATTCAAGAGCGTTCATAATTCTTCAGGATAAGGGTTATTATACTAAAATGATTGTGGGGAAATGTAACTTTGGGTCCAATTATATTTATTTAGGTATTCATCTTAAAATATTGTTATAGTTTAATAGGTTAATATTTCCTTAAAATGTAATTTTAACTCTGAGTTGCCTGATTTATAACACTTGGGTTTTGGGGATAGAGGCTCCTTCTAATGCATTTTATCTTAAATTATTGATATGCACTGTCAACCTTAGTTCCATCATCTACTGTGGTATCTCTGCTGCAGAATTATGCAAGTTAATGAAACTTATGAGCAGGTATACTGGACATTTAATTTGTATGTGTTTTATATGCAGAGGAACATATTGTATGGACAATTGAAAATTAATAGCTATTCATATAGAAGTTCACATATCTTATTTATTAGAAGTATATTAAAGCAACAGGATGAGATTAACATAAAAACCACAATGCTTTTTACAATATTTAAGACACTGGTTAGAGAATTCAAAAGAACTGGTATTTTTGTCTCCCATCCTATGTATTACAATAGATATTTAACTTGAAAAACAGGCTCAGTAACCTATCAGGATAATCAAAGAACACTATTAAAATATATATATTTCAGTTCCCCTTGTGCAAATCCATTACCTTTGTTAGGGTTTCACGGGTTCTTTTTTGAGAAAAAATTCTCCTTGTTCCCTGTTTTGTTCCTTTTATCCCTGCTTAATAGGAAAAAGAACATTGTCACCAATTTGAGCAATTTCAGTCAGTTCCAAAAAAGCATGCATTTTTTTGAACCAACATCTTTCAACCTGATTTGAACTATAGCAGTTATAATTTATAAATTTCTCCAGAAAGAATTCCTGCAGAATGTCAATTGACCTTCACCTGCTCTGCAGTGTTGGTAGTGCGATACAATAATACATCGAGCTGAAAGACATTGCAGCATACCTAAAGGGCATTCGCATTATGGGCACCGAATAGCTACACTATGTAATCCACTGCAGGGGATGGGGCAGCAATGCAAACAGATCTAAGTGGGGCTGGCAGTAGGAGAACTATACCTGTTGCAGGCTTTCTCTTGGAAAAATGCCAAACACAAGGCAGAAATACCTAATTGCTAAAGGCTATAAGCTGCAGCCAGTACCACAATAGCAGAAAATCTCTATTAGACAGGTAGCTATTAACACCTGACAGCCTTTTAAAGGTTAGCTGTTGGGCTCTTTTTTTTCCAAGAACAGAAATTTAAAAGGATTTCTAAGTATATTCTACAGATCTTTGCTTTCAAATCAATAAGTCATAATAACTGAAATCTCCCCAACAAGATGTTGAACTGAAAACTGGCCACTACTTGCACTGTGTAATTCACATGCTGCTAATTAGTACCAAGGGTTTCTCTGTAGAAATACTGCTTAAAGGATGATTTTAAACTATTGTACTACTATATGTTTTCTATTTGGACCATAGCTTTATCTTTTTGTAGTCTGAACTCTGAACAAATGCAGTGCAAGATCTCTGGGACACATACAAGATTTGTGAAACATTTTTTTTCCATTAGATGATCACAGAGACTGTAGAGTTTTTTTGAGGAGGGAGTTAAAGCTTCTGTTGCAGACTGAAATATTGCAAGTATTTTCAGTAAAATTTCCCAGATTAGTAGCTACAAAGGAGTTCTGCTTAGAGAGTGGCCAAATGCAAAATCTTTGATCAGAGCAGCTAATACAGAAGCTGAATTTACCCCACCTCCAGCTTACATTTTGGATAACCAAACCTGGTGAGAAATTCCAAAACAAAACTCAGGATGTGATCTACATACAACATTTCAGGTCTTTTGCTCTCCATGTGTGCAAGATAATTAACAGAGACAGCTTCACTCAATGAGTAAATAATGTTTCACATTTCATTTTCCTTGTGATTTGCAATTGAAGATTTTACTTTAAATGTATGACTTTTTTCCTAGCTTCTTCTGGACCACAAATTCAGCTTTCACTCTTTTTCACAGAGCACAACTATCTGACCAAGCTGATATCACACCAGATAAATTACAACATCATCAGAGGCATGAACTTTTCCCATTTGCTCTTGTAAGGATGTAAACTTAAAAACCTACTTGTGATATTTTAAACATTGACACTTCTAGACTTGCAGCCAAAGCAATAAGCAGAATATATTCCACTAAAATCAATGCTGTGAAATCTGGCCCTGGGTGTAGAATCTGAGCAAAAAACAACAGCTTTGTAGGTTTTAAATTGGTTTAGACAAGATGAGAATAAGTCCCCAAAGATTTAGCTTAAAATCCTCAGTGGTATTTAGGTTTCTCACTCTTACCGAGGTGTCATTTTCCCTAAGAGTTTCGAGTCCAAATACTTTAAAGGAATTTAAGCCTCGATATAAGCTGGAAACTTGCATTTAAAAAACAGGTAAACTTTGAGGAGCAGATGTCTATACACTGAGAAATATCTAAATAGAGAGGAGGCTGGAATGAAGGGTATGTGTAGTTTGGCTTATTTTTATGTATTAGATTATCCGCCTCTAAAACTTGTTCTGCTGACATTACAGCCAGCCTGATACAAGCCAGTTCTGAAGTGAAAACGGTACAGTTGCTGTGAGGAGGCCCAGAGCATATTAGCTCAGTTCAGTATCTTATAATTGTGGCTCCACCTTTTCTGGATAGAGTTGACTCACACCTAGAATGAGATCAGGTTTACCTGTAATTCACAACCCACAGTGGGTGCACTGCGTCTTCTGCATAAATGTAACGTGTATTACAGCAGCTTTGTTAACCATAGTGACATCTTATTTTGCAGATTGGTGGCATAACTTTGTCCTAAACATTGCATTATTGCAGCTGGTCTTATACATTTATTTTGCATACTTAAAATGAGAGGCTTTTCAGAGAAAGGACTAATTTACTTTATGTTTGTACGCTGTGCTGCATAATGGCTCTCCTGTTGTCTATAAGACACTACAGAAATAAAAAAAACAACTATTCAACAGAGAGTATCAAAACCCAATATATTTACCTCTAACATAGGGTATGAATAGGGTGCTAGCAAAAAAGACATGTCTGAGAAGACTGACAGAATGTTTCTCCAATTCTCCTCATAAATGAGCCATGAGAAGGAGGGGATATAAAATTGAGAAACCAAGTCAGTTTGAAAGAAAATGTCTCTTTTAGAGTTCCACAGGAAATAATACTGTATAATGTAATGGACCAAAAAGTCACCTAAGTAGCTTTATTCTAAACGCACAGTAATTAAGTAAAAGACCATAAGGTCTCATCTTTTTTAAAAAAGACACGGCAATAGTAGAGGATATGCTCCCTCTGTGGCAGCAGTAATCATCTACTGAAACTGTTTTATAAATTTTTACTTTTAAATGGGGTCCACCCATCCTTCATACAAAAGATAAATATTTAAGGAGTCACTAGAATAAATGTAAACCCCAATGATTTCCATAAGACTAATATTTTTGTAAGATGTTTGTCGGTGAAATGAACATTGACATAAAATTATATGAAAAGCAGAGAAGGGAACATGGAAAAAGTTTGTGTATCCAAACATCTTCCCCATCAATATAGATACCGGAATGATGGTCTGGAGGGTAGCAGGAGAACCCTGAGAAGAGGTTTTCATGGATGCTTAGGGTAGATGTGACACTAACAAGGAGAAAATAGGTAGAAAACTAATAGAGAAATCACAAAGGATGTTAGTAGAAACCCATCAATAAAGGTCTTTAAAGTATATTTTTTTAACCAGGAAGCAGGAAAAATAAAACAAAAGACAATTAATGTGTTGTTACATTTATAAGTATTGCTTTGTAATCCCACCTTCAGGGTGGCTTTCATCAGTGCACAGAAGCATGGACTATTCTCAACGAAATAAAGATATTAGACCAACTAGTGACACATTTCTAAAGGTACAGGAAGGGGAAAACATGGAGAGAAATACAGGAGTTACACAGAGAGAAATATTGAGATAGATTTCTGCTGATTTGACTGTCTTCATCTCAGACTGAAGTAAAATTTGCCAAGTGTGCCTGACAACATGTATAACCTCAGTTTTATTAAATGTTAAAAGACAAGACTCAAAGTTGTCAGACAAATTCTGTTGGATTTAATCTTATTGTTCCAGCAGCTTCAAACATAAATTGATAAATCTGCTTTTAGGCACTTGCTTTTGATTAGGAGTTTTCTAGACTGAAGTTGAAGCAAAACAATTAAAGAAATATATATCATATATTTAATCTTAGTGACTTCCATTTTTGTTGAAAAAGTCCATTTGACAATAGCTGCAAATGGAAGATGAAGATAAAAATACACAGGGAATTTGCTGATGCTATTACAGTTCATTCTCTGTGTATGGTGTATATAAAACAAAGTTTAATGTTAGATTATCACTATAACCAGTAAATGGCAGGAGGGCAAAAGTTTCTTTCCCGACACCTGATTGCAAGGAACTGTAGAAATACACTTAACATAGGCTGAGGCACTAACAAATAGATTATCAGCCAAGGCCTGTCCATGAGAAAGCACAGCTCTCTGCACACCTTGGGCGTGTTGCCTTTGGAGCAATTTGAAGTTCTTTTTTTCTCCTCGGACAGCAGTAGGAGGGATACCTATGCCTCCATGGATGTTTATCCACACCCGCAGTAGTGAGGCAGAGACTGTGCATTTGCTTGTTGTCACTCAGCCTTCTGGCGGGACGATGTGGCAAGAGATGATATATTGAAACTCACTTTTGTTCTGAGTTATTTCTGCTTACTGACAACATAGGCTTATATGAGTACAGAGGCTTATAGCTATAAGTCATCATGTCCCTGTACTCGGCCCTGGTGAGGCCGCACCTCAAATACTGTGTTCAGTTTTGGGCCCCTCACTACAAGAAGGACATTGAGGTGCTGGAGCGTGTCCAAAGAAGGGCAACGAAGCTGGTGAAGGGTCTAGAGCACAAATCTTATGAGGAGCGGCTGAGGGAACTGGGACTGTTTAGTCTGGAGAAAGGGAGGCTGAGGGGAGACCTTATTGCTCTCTAGAACTACCTGGAAGGAGGTTGTAGCGAGGTGGGGGTTGGTCTCTTCTCCCAAGAAGCTAGCGATAGGACGAGAGGAAATGGCCTCAAGTTGCGCCAGGGGAGGTTTAGATTGGATATTAGGAAAAATTTCTGCACAGAAGGGGTTATCAAGCATTGGAACAGGCTGCCCAGGGAAGTGGTTGAGTCACCACCCCTGGAAGTATTTAAAAGACGTGTAGATGTGGCACTTAGGGACATGGTTTAGTGGTGGACTTGGCAGTGTTAGATTTACAGTTGGATTCGATGACCTTAAAGGTCTTTTCCAACTTAAATGATTCTGTGATTCTAAGATTTTACAGAACTGAGGGATAGAAGAAAAGTTGTATTTATTTTATACAAAAATAAAGCTGAACTTCACATCTAATAATGTGGTCCTAGGAATCAGTCCTAGGTTTTCATTACCAAAGTCCTCTTTGGAGCCCTCTAAAGGACCATTCTGTCTCACTTTATAGACACTAGAACAAACACGTCATGAACAGCTTGAACATCCCCTGACCAAAATTCACTCTCAGCTGTTCTATTTGTTCAGGCCTCAGTCTACATTAACTGCACATCCACAGTCTTACTGTCTTTATTTAAATCTGGAATACCTATCAGCTTAAATAATATCCTTAGTTTGCACAGTAAAGGAAATAGCACTCATTTGATTGTTGGAATCCAAAAGATTCCTGTTTGTGAAGTGCAGCAATATCCACCTGGACTTACAGTAACAACAAATAATCCTTGGTGCAGTGCCATTACATCTATCCCAAGAGCAGAGCACAGCAACAGCTACATAGCTAGTGAGGGCACCAAATCTGCATTATAATAGAAAAAGTAACATCCACGTTTGTTTAAAGTCAAATTCCGGGATACCTAAGCCTACCTTGATTTAAATGTTATTGAGAAGTCATCCTCATCTAGCAGTTTCTATAAGTCACACTATTATTTATTAAAGTAGAGAAGATGGTGAGTGCATGGCAATAGAATGATGGCAATGTTTTAAATTCATATAGCACTTTATATCCATGAATATCAAAATGCTTCGTGGATATTAGTTATTCATGCCTCTTGACACCAAAACGGAACTAGCCTAGTTATTATTTCACTTCCTAGACACAACTCTTTGCCATCTACATTCCCATGTCATTTAGATTGGTGTTGCAGTTTTGAAGTGAGACTCCTGATCATCCCTATTTACTGTGTTATGGTCCACATTGCAGAGCAGCTCTGGAGCATCCAAGCTGGATTGCACTGGGATGTCACTAAACCAGAAGAGGTGTCCAGGAACACACTTAATCTGCTCTTGTAGCAGAGAGACATTCAGTCCTTGGATCTAGTAGTCCAAAGCAACTCCCCAACACATAAACAAAATATGTGTGCTGGGTCCTGAGCACTGTTTGATCTACTCGGCACAGCTCTGCAGACCCCTTCTAGCACATTGCACCACTTGCTCATTCATATGTAACTTGCACAGCTGACCCAGCTCACTTGTCCGAACCCAGTTGCTTTGACACTTCTTTGCCTCAGGAAGGACACTGCTTCTCTACTGACACTTGATGTCAAAGAGAGGCAAGCTGCTATTCATTATTTTCCTTTTTCTTTTTTTCCTGTCATAATTTTCCATGAGTATACCACCAAAAAGACAAACAGTGAAGGGGAAGGAAACAGCTCATCTTTTTACTGTTTAAAATGCTGTTTCCTCTGTGTCACTTTAATTCTAAAACATGAGGTGTAAGGGTATAAAGAACACTGGTGTTTATCTTGAATCTCTGCTTTTGTTTTGGATCAAAAATGCAACACCCAGGCCAAAGACAATACTAAACATTTACCACTGAGGTCACTGATCTGTGATTTGTTGCAGTGACAGATCCAGTGTTGTGTTTGGGGAACAGACTGGATGGCTGTTAATGCACTATTATAGGCACAGTTGGGAAATTGGCTGAGCACCAGGTAACTGGAAGAACTGGAGCTTATTGCACAAGTCCAAGAGTGTTTTAACTTGTGGCTTGATTGCTAACACGGGGAGAGCTTTTAAAATGTTAATTGATTTTTTTTTTTATAATAACATAAACCATCTGTACCTTTGAACTTAAATTTAACTTCTCTAATTAAGTCTGATCCTTCTACTACAAGAACTGTCTGTCACACTTCAATCACTTCATTCTAATTTTGTTTCAGTTTGTCACATCATTTAAAGCCCTGACCCCACCATAGCAAGGTTTTAATTAACAGTAAAATAGTTCTAGGGGAAACCCTGTATGAAATATGAGGAATTGAGTTTGGACCCATTCAGATAACATAGGAAGATCTGACATAGTATCTTGTGTCTTACCAATGTGTTTGTGGAAGACAAGTTATTCCATTTATCTGCGGATTATCTATCATTAATTTTTAAGCCATGGCTTAAACCCCTGTTTTTCTGTGGAAAGTTCTCCTCCCAGCCACACGCTGTACTACATGTCAGATTCTGAGAACTGTCAAGACATTGGCAAACTATGCGAACAACAGATAAAAATTACTGGGGGGCATGGGGTAGGGCAAAAGAATACAAGGTGTGGAAGAAATCCACTGACAGGATGATAAATCGTTTAGCTTTGAAACAGAAGCAGACTTGCCAGAGGAGGAGGAATGTCAAGGGCAAGAAACCAAAGACAGGTTGTGAACAAAGCTATTACTGTGATCATCATCATATTACTGCGTGTGGGCAGAGGATGTCTGTAGGGCTAATGGTTGCTATGTAGAAAAGAGAACAAGGAAAACTTCAAGGAATACTTTTGGCTGAAGCCACTAACCACTTTATTAGGGCCATACTAATTGTTAGGCAGACAAAAAGCTGCATGTTTGACGTTAATGTTGACTTGTAAAATAAATAGCGTTGGGTGGTATAGAAAAAAATAATGCTCTGTTCCTACAGGAAAGGCAAAAAGCTAGTGCCAATCTCTTGGAGGAATTATTTACAGAGTTATTAAAGCTTCTCCTTAGGATTTAATCCCCAGCAAAAAAAAAAGGTGCTGAACTTATTACACTCAGTTAAAGAAGGATGTTATATTAGTCAAGACCTGATAGAATATCATTATTGGGAAGACATGTACTAGATATATTCCCACTTCACGTAACATGCAATGCAGTTTAGAAAAAAATCCACACCACATATCATCCCTCCACACCTTCCTAGATGCTTACAAAGGTCTGTTCTGAAGGTGCAAAAAGCAGTGATGTGTCAAAGTTGCCCCCGAATCCCATGTGACTTCTGCAGTTCTAAGTATGGCCTGAAGATTTAAGTCTTCATATTGAAAATTATATTGGGATGTAAGAACAATGTAAAACAGAGTGCAGAGTGGAAAAGCTGGATTTTACCTTTTTAAAGAGTTGAGACTTCTCCAAGTCCATGAGAACCAAGGACCAAGAAGTCCTTCAAGCCCTTTTATAGGAGCTTTTTAATCCCAGAGGGTTTGTAATCTCATCTGATTTTCCAGCAACTGTAATTTTAATCAGAAGCGACATTAAAATCGACAATGACAGTGAGTTCTCCAGGAATGTAGTGTGAGGGAGCAAACTGTAGAGACCCAGAAAAAGCGAAGCAACTGCTACAGGCAAATAAATGCAATTAATAGAGACTTTAATGAAATTGCACAAAAATGTGCATATGGTCAGCTGTGGCAGCTCAATTTATCAATGGTATTTCATTAAGATAGCATAACTCAACCAAATCCATTCATGTGCCCAAGTCTAAAAACTGAAGCATGCAACACTGTGAATGACAGACCAGCAGATTTGAATTCTGGTCAGAAAAAAGCAAGATTTTAAAATATTCCTGTTTCACACCAAGATGATGAGATGGTCTTGTTGTTTTCATACTTTTTTTTCTCTCATTACAAATTACACAAAAGTGACATCCTTCCTCGCAGAATAATCAATAACTTGGTTGCCAAGCATGAGACTGGAATGTGGAGCTGCTGGTTGAAGGTCCTGGTCTGAATTAGGCAGAGCAGAGAGTTGAGCCTGCATTTTCCATACAAATGCATTATACATCCAAATAATTGGCACTTTTGGGACCACAGTCTTTACTTCTTTTTATGAACAGAAATTCCTTTCCAGTCCCAAGAAACTTTTCTCAGTTAAAGTTTCATGCATTTGGTTTATTGAACTGATATTTCTGACAAAACAAGGAAAAAAACCCCTTTAACTTATAGCCAGTTCTACTGTGAGAACATTATTTGATCAAAAAGAAGAAAGAGTTCAGAAGAAAGAAGTGTTAAATAATTTGTAGAAGACAGTCTTGCCTATATTGAGTGACTGAAAGACTGTATAAAAAGAAATTATTTCAGTGATGATTAAAAGGTGCTAGTTTTACAAGACGTGATGGGAGTTAGAATTATATTCAGCGGTGAAGCCTATCATCTTCCAGCAAACTAAAAGACAAGATGTTTGCACAGATTGTACAATTTCTATAAATTCATCCATATCAACACCCTTGTGTGATTGCAGAGCATTTTTATTGTACAGGTAGAACTGAAAGGCAAATGAAAGCACTCCTGAATATTTAGCTAGGTTAATGAAATTAAAGAGGACCTTGCAGTTTTACAAGGGCTTTAAGTGTTGCATTAAGGATCTGGTCCATGAACCATATGTAAAATGAACGATTCCTGAATGGTTATAGTCTAAGCCACAGCTGATCCCAAGCCATACCCAAAATAGCTTTTTCAACAGAAACAGATATTAAATGTGCTGGAAAATTGCAACAAAATCATGAAAACTTTGCAATAAGTAAAATGGGGCCAGGAAGAAAGCACTACATTCATAAACCTCATATGACAGCATGGAATACACTGAGAATGATCTAGCATCTTTATAACTGTTTAATTTAGAGGATAATAAATAAAGCAGTTTGGGGATCCTTTAAAAGATGGCTGGAGAAATAGTTTGAAAGGAGCATGAAACTGGAGACTCCTGTTTCTGTGATTTCATAACAGCATCATCCCACACTACAAAAACTGTAAAGCTACAGAAAATATTAGTGTTTCCAAAAGCATACATGGGAGAAGTTTTCCTCCCCTGTGTCCTAATACATTACAAAAGAGCATAAAACTCTAACATGTGCTAAATCTTTATGCTGTGAAATGACTTGCATTTTCTCATAAAGAACTGCAGAGAGAGATTTGGTTGATCTGTCCAAGTGTATGTCTAATTTTTAACTCCACACTGCTCCTCCCAGCAATTTGCTGTACTTTTGGAAAAGGATGATACTGCCATCTTACTATGTGAAAACAAGAATTGTGCTCAAAAAGGGGACGAGGCCACGCTTTTTACAAACCTCGTCAGTCAGTTCTGTGGCTATCAGAAACAGAGGGAGAATTCACAGCATGAGGAGGACTCAGGAATTTTAACCATGGTTATGTGGAATGAATGAGATAGTTTTCCTGCCAGCAATTTAATGATGTTGTCATATTTCTCTTGATTTTAAAATTAACCCAGGCTTGACTTCTGGCCACCATTCCTTTTACTACCACAGCATATACATGCACTTTACTAGCATTTCTAGAATATGGACTTTCTCATAGGCAGTCTAGAAATGGAGTCTGAAAAATATGACAGTGAACATACAGAAAAGGATTTACTATAGAATAAGGTACCAGTGTTTGGAATATCATCTGCAGCTGCCGTTTGGCAAACTACATGGGCTAGGTTATGCAAAGCATTTTGGATAGCTTTATAGCTATATATGTATATACTTATATATAGCAATAATATGTTTATTACTGAAGCCTGTGATGAATAATGACTTGAGCACCTCCCCAGGGTGCTTGCAAGGTTCTCAATGGGTAATTTTAAAACAAATTAGGAAAATACATATTTGTCCCTAAAGATATAAATATGTATTCTGGTCACTGATAAATATGGAAAACAATTTCAACAGATTACAGATTGAGAATTTAGAATGTCAACCCAAAGACAGGGTTTCCAGACATGGCAGCTCAACTTTGGAGACATAGAATCATAGAATCATAGAATCATTAAGGTTGGAAAAGACCTCTAAGATCATCAAGTCCAACCATATACAATGCTTTTTGGTGTTTTCTCTTACTCTTTGAGTTTAAAAATAACAGCTGAGGTAAAAGTACATATTTCCTGTCAGAATGATCACTAGAAATATTAGGAATACAGAAGTAAGTAGGTGACAACTAATTACATCATAAAAGCAAATGAAATTCAACAAGGCTGAAGAGAATCTCTATCAGAAACGGATAGATATGTTGGGTGTACCAACATCTGTTTTGAACTTTGCGTAGAAATAACAGCCACACACACATATTGTCATGTGTGGCACTGGAATGACTCTTCCTATGGCATTCAGGATACACGTAGTTTGAAAATTACACAAAGGCTAGTTTGGAACTGTAAAAATTTAAGTTCTATCCCAGAACATCTAATTTTTTTGGCAAAAGTATTGATACACCAACAGAAGAGATGAAAGCCACATCAGTCAATGCAACACATCCCTGATATACTCTGTGTCATCACTTTAAGCATTCAACAGCCCAATGGCAATCTGTGTGGCGTATACTAGGCCTGATATGGTTCGTGTCTGTTTGATCGTGTGGATGCTCATCCTGAATCGCCAGAAGGACTCTACGAATCCTGTTTTTTTCTGCTCAAATGGTGGAACTGTTAAGGCTTGTTTTTAAGGATGGGCGACTCTGGACAAATTGTGCAATGAAGGAAACTTCATCCAATCTACATATGAAGCCTATCAACCACTTGTCAGAAGAAAAAAATGTCAAACGTCACATCCACTCCTTTCTACTCTTCAAAAGGTGACTAGTGGAAAGATTTATTCAGACATTCAAGCAGGTAGCCCATGCTATGACTCCAGCAAAAGGTAACTTACAACACGAGATTGCAAATTTTCTATTGGTCTGTATGACACCTGTGCATGCTGCCACAAATCACATACTGGGGGTGTTGTATGTCCGTAAAAAAGAATGAAGTTGTGAAAAAAGTAGCAAGAAATAGACAAGTACAATGGAAACAAGAAACTATAGAGATAAATCACAGAATTCATTGCGACCTGAAATAACTACATAGTGATAACATTAACCAGAAATAGCCATTCAGAGAGAAGGTATTTAAAACAGCTTTTGTGCATGTATTTAACTTGATGCACTAGAACAAGCACACATATTGAATGTAATTAGCAGTCAGACATTCAGCTGGAACAAAATGACTTGTGAAAACCCACCATTTCTGCTACAAGTGTCCTAAAATTAAAGGGCAGAAAATGTTGACAAAATTACCCTGGAAAGCTTCTCCCTTGTTTCAAATATTGTAGTGTGGACTAAAAGCCATCTCTGTAAGAATGATGTCATTAGCATGTCTCATCTTTAATTACTAGTATTTTGCACATAAGTGATTATAGATTTTACTGTAAAACATTTATGTTCTAATTTTCCTTTTATATTAAAGAAGGATAAGCATGTAATGCCTAGGAGTTGAGTATCACTCTGAATACTTAGAATTCCTTCAGTGGGACTCTCTGCCCTCTGCAGCCACCAGAACAATGCCAGAATACAAAAATCCTGCCAACATGTCCAGATATGTCTGGGAGTCACGGGTTATAGAAACCTGCAGCCAGCCTTCCAGTGACAGCAGCCTTCTCTAATTTTCCCCAGTAATTACCTGCCAGCCCTTCTCCTCCATTCTGAGGAAAAGTAGTTAGGGAGACACTGAACTTAGAGAAGCCAGCAGATCTTCCCCTAAGGACCCCAAATGGTCCTCACAGGAGGGCAGAGAGTGATAAGAGCTGCTCATTTGGGTCCACTCCCTTGATTTTCCCCCTGGATGTGAGGGCAGAGGAGGAAAACGGGGGAAGGGAAATTGCAGAGTGATTCTGTTGCTGCCCTTATCTACCGCTTGTCCCTAAGTCTCAGCAAGGGAGATGGTGATCTGGAGCTAGGGCTACCCCATAGTGGATAGGATGCTAGGCAATTGTTTGGAGACATGACTTAATGGCTGGGTGAGAACCTATCTTTCTTAGGAGGTTCAGAGCAACATTATAGCCATGTCTACGTGCTCGTGAGCAACAGGAGTTCAGAAATCAGAAGGCAGACCCAAACCTATGATGTAAGCCTCAAAAAAAAGCTGTCTCAAAGCTTGGTGATGTTTCAGATGCTGTTGCAGTTTCTGAGAATGGCATGCTTAGCGTAGTTAGTACGTCCATCACCTGTAGGCTCATCTGTCTGGAAATCATCTGTTCAAGTATGCATCTCCCATAGGTTTAGCATGTTACAGAAAACCAAGACTTCACAAGGTGATGAGACCAATGAAAAGGTGGAATTGAAGGCAATGAGAGAGGTCTAATGGAGAGGTAAGGACATAATACAAAAGAAAATGCTCGAAATGTACAGCAAAACCAAGCCAAATAGTAAAAGGTGATATTGTCAGTCATCTAAGATTTGTTGTTTTACTTTGGTGTTCCAAATCTATGCAATATTTATCTAAAGTATTTTTTTCAGAGTTTAAAAATTTCAGTGAAAGAACATTTGCCAGGTTCCCTAGCCTTTTGCTTCTTTTCTGCCTGTCTGGCTGTGACACAACTTATGTGCCATTTTCCCACATTTCAAAAGCACCACAAAAGTCTCTTTTGCCCGACTAAACTCTTGGAACATTTTTAAAAAAACAGTTGTGGACCTTGTGACCTTACTGCATGGCAAAACTATTTGTTCTCAGGAATAAATTAGAAATGATTGCAACTCCACATTTCATCACACTGTTAAACACTTTGATTTTTATTTGCTATTTAATTTTCAGTAATTTATAGAGTTTTGCTCTTTGTCCTCCAAGGGCTCACTGGTCTAAGGAGTAAATACCGTCTTTAAAGAAGGAGAGGATGTAACCATACAATTCTGAGGGGAAGTCACTATGTTTTTTTCCACAGAAATATTTTAAA
Source organism: Fulmarus glacialis (assembly GCF_000690835.1). NCBI lineage: Eukaryota > Metazoa > Chordata > Aves > Procellariiformes > Procellariidae > Fulmarus > Fulmarus glacialis. The sequence continues at coordinate 106,409 of NW_009202575.1, read as the reverse complement.
TTCTTAAATTCTCTTTAAATTCTCATGTATCTAGGCATACTAAAAACAATGACTATATCTCATAATAACTTAAACTGCATCAAAACACACACAGCTATATGAGAGAAACTTTAGCTGTAAATATTAACATTCCCCAAGAACATGTCCCCAAGAACATCTAGAGCAGTTGGGTTGAGCTTTTCTTTGAAACTACTTTGTTTTCCAAACAAACAGATGCTGACAGAACATTGTGAAGTTAGTACTCATAAATGTTATAAAAGTTTATCCATTAAACCTCTAAAAGTTTTTCTTTTCCTTAAATACTTACGCTCTTCTCTTAGACCGAACTGATGACTAGTCTTCCTACTCTGAAACAGAGCAAGAATTTCATGAGGCAAAATGGAAACCAAACACTTAAATTTAAGATTTTATCTATCTTTATGCTACTGTGATTATGTTTCTACAGGGTTCAAAAGAAGTTACAGCTGTATATGAGCCCTCTTCTAAGAAAAGTCTTCCAAAAAAATGTTCCCACCCTTGCTATTACCAACGTTACTGAGTTGGCAGTGGTAACAGTGAGAAAACGCTTCAACAGCTTGCTTTATTTAAACCCCTGCATCAGTAAAACTTCCTCAGCATGTGATTGATAATTGTTCCCCAGCACTGTTGTACAGCAGGACTGATTACCAAGGGGATTAAAATTCCAAAAACCCTCTGAAGAGTGTCTCTGAGGTCTTCAGTATCTTTGCTGCAAAGCTGATATTAACAGTGATAGGATTTAAATTTAGCTTTTTTTAGACAATATTTCCTGGCATGATCAGCATTTAAGACCTTACTGGAACCCCTTCAGAAAAGTGTCTCTCTTCTGTCCAAGGCATAATACAGCTGCAATTCAGGAATGTACCTGAGTATAGCATAGCTTGCTGGCTACGGCTGGAAGGAAAGTAGTCGCAGAGCAATAGACCACTCTTGTGGACTGAGCATGGGCCTGATTCAGCCTTCCCAAACTGCTCCCCCAGCTCTGCATTCTGACTCCAATTCTCTGAGCCAAGTCATTTTACCACCTTGTAACTAAGTCTGTTCCTTAACTGATAAAATGAAAAATTTTATATTGATCAGCTAAAATAAGATCTTGGTATTATTTTTTTCCTTTTTTTTTTTTTTTTAATTCTAAGCATGTGTACAAGTTCTATTTTATATGGGGATGGGCTTTTTCTGTATTTTTGCTTTTATATCAGGGTCCGTATGAGGAGGGGAGTGAAACTTAGTGATGAGTCAAACTGGATTGATGATTGAACTTCTTTAAATTTGATTATGTCACAGAAAATATATAAAAAGCAAATATTAGTCTTAACTGGTTATGAATCATGCATATGTAGAACTGCCTGTTGAAGAACTGCTAAGACATCCACACTGGTAAATTAATCAGGCTGGAGACCATTCTTATTACTATTTAATTTATAGATGTAGGCTAGACATCTGCTTGAAAAATTTACAAATTACTTGGTCAAGTGGTGACTCAATGCTTTTCTTACACTTGAAGAGAAAATGAGAGGCAAAAGGAAAAAAAAATGTTAAAAATTAATACATTTTCTGATGATAAATAGATATTCAGCAGAAACACTACAGTTGTGGGCTTCTCTCAAGCTATTCTCTGACCAGAACCGAGGAGTGGATCACCATAACTGGCCCAAGATAGGTACGTGCAGATGGAAACCTCTATGAACAGACAAAAACTATTCTGTAGCTAACTGCATTTGTTTGCACGTGTGTTGAACCTAATTACACAACAGCAATGCTACTTAAAGAAATTTAAGTTTTTCTATAGCCGGTTGGATGCAAAAAAGGCATAATGCTCATCAGTTAACCCCACTCTCAACTTCAGCCCAGTAAAGTAGATCAGCTGAGAATTTGGCCCACTATTTGGCATGTATACTGTGAAAACATCCAAGTGAACACAAACAAATCATGCCCACGGGTCATAACAAAACATTTTACTCAGATGATCTCTAGGTGAGCTGGATCTTAAGGGCCCAGAATGTGGCAAAGCACCAGACAACCAAGTTGTACCTGTCACTCAGTGTTTGTTGCACTCGGTTCTGCCAAATGCAAGATTTGGGAAGACAATCTGGTTGTGATAAGTACAGCAGCATGTTATTGTAATGGAGTTACAGAAAGGAAAAAGGAAGAAGAAAAGGTAGCAAATAGTTCATGTGTGGTTTTACATCAATTCATCTGAAGCCATAGAGTGTGACATTTTTGGAAATGTTTGGCTAAAGAAGAGTGTGAAGGTTTGAAACCAACCACTCATCACAAATGAATAATTTTTCTTTTCAAAGGCAACTTGAAACCTTAAAAGAAGGAAATATCAACAGGACACTATTACTGAAGCTGGCAATGTCAAAAACATTCTCCTTTTGGGCATTTTACTTGATACCTCTAAAAGTCAAATGCCAATATGAGACAGAAACTTCTATCCCTCCTGCACAACAGACATTGAAGAAGTGATGAAGCCTGGAGCAGTAACTGAATGGAAGCAACTCCTGTTGTCAGCTAATACTCTTTTGCACAGCATTACTAAAATAGCTGGAAAGTATCGAGAGCAACTGCTCTTACATCTCAAGAAAAACATTCAAGTTGCTAAATCAAAAAGCACCCATTGTATTGCACAAACCCAGGAATTTCTGTGCCTGTGTATGATAGGTGTTTGGGTACTGCACAAAATCAGGAACTTCTATGCCTGTGTTTGGAAGAAAACAGTGAGGAAACGTAATGAGAGTGTCTGTGACATTTTAGGAAGCAGGGAAAGCTTTGATTGAGGTGCCATGGTCAACAGCATCCTGGACACAGGGTCTTAAAATAACAAGGGAGAGCAAATGTAACTGATGGTTGGTGACTTTGTATATGCTTTATATACTACATGCTTTTTGTGCATGTGAATGATCCCATTACCGGCATGAGTCCTTGCAAGATTGGGACCCAGACAGACAGATAACATCACAAGAAATTTTAATTCAGGTTTAAAATCAGGCAAACCATTTTTTTCTCTCTTGTATTTTAACTTGATTTTCAAAGATTCTTTCATTGCATTTTGGAAGAGTTTTCTGAAAAGAATCTGGCTTTTCTTGCTCACCAGATATTCGTATGCCTTAAGTAATTTTTTTAAAAATCAACAGGAAACAGTGCAGCTGCACACATGTTGAGATCTGTGCTTAGTTTACCATCTTTGTTTTTTTCAAGCCATCTTTACTTAGAGAATAATTATGTGTTTAATGACATTTCATACCGTCTTTGTTAATCAAAAATGTGTTTCCTCCCTTGGACTCTGTGCTTGCTTTCTTGATACCAATGTGAAGTCTGAGCACAACTCCTGTATTAAAATCATTTTTATAGCAAAAAGCTCCAATGCCCAGCAGCACATTGTTTTTTTTTTCTTCAGAAGGATAAGATGATAGACAAGAGGCAGAAAAGTCTACAAGAGCAAATGTTGAAATCAGTAGGGAAATAGATGCTTCAATATGGCAATTTAAAGCTAATAGTTGTGGGATGCCAATGTGTCACTGATTCATATATCTTTCTTTTGTATAATATGACTTCCAAGTCAAAAGAAAGCAAGTCAAATACTTTACTCATAGGATCACATAGTGATGGAAAAATCCAAGCTGGGAAGAACCTCTGAAGAGAATATGTTTCAGCCTTCTGCTGAAAGCGTGTTATTCAGGGCCCTAGCAAGCCAAGACTTGGATATTTCCAGCAAGGGAGATGCCACCGCATCTTTGGGCAGGCTGTTCCAGCATTCTCGCAACTAATTTTTTTTTTATACCCAGACAAAATTTCCCCTGAAGCAACTTCTGTCCATTGCCTTCTGAGCTGTCACTGTGCATCCTTGTGGAGGGAGTATCTCCATTTTCTCTATAACTATCTTTCAGGCACTGGGAGACGGTGATTATATCCCCTGAGTTTTTTTCTTTTCTAGGCTGAAAGTTCCTTTAACTTTTCTTCATATGTCAAATTCTCCAATCCTCTGATCATCTCAGTAACTTTCCATTGGATCCTCTCCAGTTTTTCAACATCTCTCCTGAACTCGGGGAAGCAAAACTGAACACCATACTCCTGGTGTAGCCTAACAAGTGCTGACTAACACTCATGCTAATGCAGCCCAGGACATGTTTTGCCTTCATGGCTGCAAGTGCACACTGCTGGCTGTCTTGCTGCTCTCCAAGACTCCCAGGGCCTTTTCAGCAGACCTGTCCCAAACACCCAGATCCTAGCCTATTTGGCTGCTTGGGATTATTCTGTCCCAGGTGCAGGACTTTTCATTTATCTTTGTTACATCTCATGCAATACTTGTTTGTTCAATATTCCAGCTGCTGAGGTCTCTCTGAACAGTGGGTATTCCTTCAAGGGTATCTACTTTTCCTCCAGGTTTGGTGTTATGCACAAACTTGGTGACGGTACATTCAGGTCTTTTATAAAGAGCCTGCGGAGTATTGGACCTGATATCGACCCCTGAGGAACCCCACTTGTGACCAGCTACCGACTTTGGGCCAGTAATCACACATTTTAAGTTCTGCAGTTTAGTAGCTTTCAACCCATCCTATGGTCCACCTCTCCAGTTAATACCTCACCATCTTGTCAGCAAGGATGTTGTGCAAGACCATGTCAAACACCTTGCTAAAATCAAGGTTATGTCAAGGTTGTTAGTGCTGCCCCTTGTTTGAGAGCTGGCAGACAATCTTTTACCCTTGTTAGGGTTGTCTTGTCTGCCAAACCAACAGCAGTGCTGTCTTCAGATTAGTCCCCATGCTGTGCATTGTCTTACCTACTTTATTGCAGTTGTAAAGCAAACAAAGCAAAGAAAGAAGATCCTCAGAAATTTTTTTTCTTCCTTTCCAAAATGTGGTCCTCTAAGGTATCCTGTTTTCCCATTGTTTCATTTTTCAGTGAGTGGTCCCAGAGGCCTCTGGGGGTCAAGGCCTTGTCTTAGAAGGAAGCTGGAATGGGAGCTGTGAGAAAATTCTCACTTGCAAAGTGAAGTGGAGGATTTGGGCCTTTCGCCAGTTCCGTGTGGGTATGATGATCTCAAGGCAGTTTGCCATCTATTTCTGTATAATTTTGTAGCAACAAAAATAGGTTTTGCATTAAAAAATGAAGAAGTGATTTCAAATAGCTTCTCCAAGTCAAGAAAAGAATAAATAAGGCAACACTCAGAAAAGTAAATTTATCCTCACAGACGTTAAACCCCTGAACCACCATCTATTTCATTTGGCTGGGCTTCCTGAGCTGTGTTTTTCACTGCTGATTTAACTGTTCTTCAGATCTTGCTGTTAACACGCTTTATGCTCACAGACCTCCAAAGAAAGAAGCAACCGTTAGGTCTTGCAGTATAAAGACAGATCCTGGGTTAGTCCATCTTGAAAACTGCTAATGTCTGAAGCAAAAACAGGCAGTCACAGCCAATATCAAGAATCAATGAGGTAAATTTTCTGTCCCTTCCTTCCTTCCTTTTTGCAAGAATCCTTCCATATTCTCATGTTTTACAACTCCCCCATTAGGCTGGAAAGAGCTAATCATGAAGACATGCTCCACTTCACTTCAGCTCCACTTTTATCTGAGCAAAAGCACAATAAAAAGAATAAACACAGTAATGTGTTGCATTTTCTTTTTAAGGTGCAGTGTAGAATCTTTCATCTGTCATATGTTTATATAAAACTTATCAAAAGTTTTATGATTTTTCCAGATCTGTCTTGTTTAAGATCCCATGGCATCAACTACAGTACTACACATGCTCAGATACAGCCTGGCATGATGATCCCATATGGCGCAGCTGAAGTAGGATCTGCAGAGAACAGTTAATAATGTAAGTCACGTCACATTCTTTGCACCAGCACATCTTGGCAATTCCATATCTGAGGGCAAAATTTATCCTGATGTAAAGAATCAAGCCTGTACACACAGATTCATCTTTAACTAGTCCAACTGACACTTGTGTCCAGTATAAAATCTGGGGTGAACCTTTTAGGGATGGATTCCTCTTTGCTTTTATTTGAATGTCAAGGTCTATTAAAATTTAATAACTAGTTTTCCTCTCACTGACACAGTTCCACCAGGGTGTTTATCTTTTGTCTTTGTTCCTTTGTAAGTGGGAAAGGATCAGGCCCCTCTGAGTCAGTCACATGCCCAGAAAATGGTCAGAGCAAGACCATATTCCACAATAATTCCAATCATCCACCTCTGCAGCAGCTTCAGTTAAGTCATTTTTAATTACTCTGTCATTTTTCATGTTCAGACAAGAGTCTGAGTCTATGAAACTTGCTCTTGAGTATTGCCCTAATTTCAGCACTGGCCTACATGTGCCAAGGACACAGAATGAGAGGCAAAACATGCACAGAAAAAACAATGGTTTCCTATTTCTTTGAAGTACTATTTATTGTGAGACATATCAGGTTTTCTATCAGTGCAGCTTGTGAGGTGCTGTTGTGATGGAAATGGCATCGTGAGCTTGACACACTCTACTTCCAAAATGCAAACAGCAGAAGGCACAATATATTGCTGCTTTGGACACTGTTCATTGCATTTCTTGTTTTCTTTGGGTGAAGAATAGGCTTTGGCTTTGTAATTTGCTAAACTCCGTTTTTGATAAGATGCAAGAAAGTGAAATATTCTCGCTCATTACACAAAGACTGCACAGGCAGAGGAGCACAATAATATCTGCAGGCTCTAATTCAATTAAAAATCTGTGGCTAACATTTTCAAGGATGAAATTTTGAATGTTTCTCCCAACTCTATTTTGCTTCATAAGGCAAACCAGAAACAACCCACATTTTCTCAAGATCCCTGAGTTCCATGATAGCTAAAGACTGTTCACATAAAATTCCAGGTCCCCTCTGGCAGGTTTCTTCTTCATAGCAAAGTTAATTTGGGAATTAGAAGTAACGCTCAGATCCTAGCCTGGTATAAACCACACTAAGAAAACCCCTTAATTGTGTGCACTGCTGCTTTTAAGAAACGGAGCTCACCTTGGTAATGCAAACACAGCCCAGCTTCATAAAAGTGCTGCTGTTCACCAGTGTCTTCCCACAGACCTCTATCCTTACCACTATATGCTTGGAGATGGCAGACATATTCTCTTACACAGGAGTTAATGTCAGCTCAGTTTATACTAATGACCGCAAGATGTGTCCACAGAAGTCTCAGTACCCGGGGCTATGCAGTATTGTGTGTGAGGCAGCTCCTGTCGCTTGAGCCCTGGGCTAGAGCTGGGAGAAGCAGGTGAAGTCTTTTGTGTCAAGTTTAACCTTTCTGAGTGCACCTGTGCCCGGATCCACGCTGTCAGTGCTCCTGCAACCGGTGGCTGCCTCAGGCAGTCCTCCCCCTTGTGAGGAGGGTTAGAGTGTGAAGAAATTAAATTCAGTCTTTGTCTTTTTTAAAATACCCTTTTCTTTCCTGAAGTATGCTTGTTGAAGTGAGATGGTTTGTTTTCTCCAAGCTCTGGCTGCACTGTACTCTTGGATATCCTTCTTTTGGGAAAGCCTGACATCCACCTGTATGTGTGGTCATTATTAGGCATTGTCACAGTGCTTTAAGAAGCCTTATTCTTCTGATCCTAGGTTAAAAAAATCTTTCTTATGTATCTGTCAAGTGTATGTGCAGCATTTAAGCTGTCGCAGTATTTTATTATTATTTACTACTCAAATGTTTGTGATCAGTGGCAGCAATATATCAGATAATTTGCATTTCTTCAAATGCAGCAGGGTACAAATGAGGGTGTAGGCCGTGTCCTTGAGCTGTACCTGAATATACCTGCAGCAGACTTATACAGGCAGACTGCAAGTCTTCCTCACACTCACTTCTTAAGAATTAGCAAAATTTTATAACTAGAAAAAGACTATTTTAAATGTCTTACTAGTTCTGAGTAAATATTTCCAGCATATTTTGTGCACCCAAGAGTCTGCTCCTGTTATGCCTCCCAGAATAGCAGAAAAAATTAACCCAAGATTTGTTTTTATTGCCTTTTAAAAAACCACTAATGCCCTTTGGTTTAAATTCATACCTTGGTGTCTATTTAAACGATAGTTTCGAACGCACTGTAAAAGTGTGGGTTTTTTCAACATACTTATAGCAGTTTCATTGCAAATTGCCCAGTGTTCAGTGAATCCAACTGACCAGATATTTAAACACAGAGAGAGTAGACCCTGGAGGAGGTTCCTCTATTAAAAATATTGGCTTAAGATTGTCCCTTCATCATGAGCAGCATTTCAATGACAGAAATGGACATATCAACAGTCATCTCAGTTTAGCTTGCTTAGATATGTGTCAAAGACTAAAAAGCACAACACACTTCCTGACTGAATTCTGGCTTTCTAACTCGAGTTCCCACTTTCCCTGACTTTACAAAGACTTATTTCGAGTACTCTGAAGTCAGTGGGTGGCTGGGTGCTACAGTTTTATTATTTTTCCAAATTAAGAAAGGGAAAAGGGCTGGGGGGAGAAAAAAGACAAAACTGTTTCTATCAAGAATGCAGAAGGAGAACATGAAAGGTGCTATAACCAGGGTCTTTTCCTTCCAATTCTTATACTGAAAGAAAATTAAAAGATCTTATTACAGGACAAGGAGACTGAGAAAGAGTAGAACAAGCAAAAGATATTGTAAGTACATACCAAAATGGATAAATAATTAATAATAAAAAGCAGGCTGCATTTCTCCAGAAGTTGTCTCTTCCACGCCGTCTTTGACTCAGTAAAGCTATTCGTTCTTTCTTTTCTTTCTTAAAAGAATTTTTTTTTTACAGTTAAAAAAAAAAAAATAGCTGGATGTAGGAAGGTAGGAAATATTTCTGTAAGCCAAAAATTTTCTTGAAAACAAGAAAAACAAAAACATTGTCGCTGAGAAGACTTTAAAAGAAATATCATCAGTGACCTTTTGCAAAAGCATGGCTAGATTAGAGTAGGATTCCACAGAGACAATGTAATAGCCAATGATTAAGGTAGTTACCACTCAATATGTATCATTTTTGCAAAAGGATAATGTATTCCAGGTGCCCTCTGATACAGCAGAACATTTCTGAAAATCAAGTATGAAAGCAAAGCTGTCAAATAAATGCAACATTGTGTTCCAGGTGCACGTCTCTCAATTTACAGCTCAAGCAGTGCATCCACAGCCTAAAAGAGATGCTGGAGTTGTCAGCTCTCTGAAGAATGACATCATTGTGCACTTGATACAAAAGCTGCCCGATTGCCCTTTGCAAATGCTCTCCCTGCAAAAGACAGTCTGTTGCTTCAAGTTCTGTGCAAATGAAGCAGGGGACAACCAAAAGATACCAGCAAGAGGCTTGGGAAGGCTTGGGGGACCCACACATTGTGGCCATCCCCAGTGTTGCATGCTTGGGCGAGGTAATACTTCCCCAGTTTTGTATTACAATTTTTTTAATCTGTTTTTGTTTGTTTATTTTAATCCCTCTCCCACGAGGCTCAAGCATACAGGGCTGTGGAGAAACTGAGAACTACATTAATCAGCTGGTTCCTATGGATTTTGTGCAAATTTTCATGAATCAACAGGTTCCAAGGCAGACCACAGCCTAACCCTTACAGGGGGAATGACTTCCTAAAGAGAAGAGGAGCAGGTGATCTTCAGTACCTCTGCTAATTTTACTTCCCTCTGTCTGCTGGATGGGTATTTTTATGGGACAGAATAACCTAGTCAGGTTTATTAAGTCCTTCTGTCATTCACAATTTTAAGATTCACATCCTCTTACAAAGTAGAATTGATTGTATTGTTATATCAGTGTCTTTGAAGAATAACGCTATTAAATTTGGTAGGCTCACAGATCAAAGACACTGCAGTGGACAAAAGAATCATCTCCTCCTTGATCAGTATTCTGATTTAAATTATTGAGTTTGACAACAATTTAGGCTGCTGCTGTGCTGAGTCCTCTGCTGAAATCCTCTCGCTGCTCTCTTTTTCTACTCCCATCTGCTATTTTCATCTTTTGCTCTTAGTTTTCCACTTGGATTGTAAAGTCCTTGAATCACAATCACTGCTTTGTTCTTTGTTTGTGAAGTGCCTAGAGCAATTGAGACCTGGTCTGTAACTAGGGTGCCCAAATGGTGTAATAAAATAAATATGTTGCAATTACTACAACTGATGCTGCAGTTATTATCATGTTACCATGACCATACAGGTGATAAATGAATGGCAGTAAAGTTGTAAGTTTTCCTTTTTGTCAGACAATGCATCCCACAAATCTGCAGAAGGTGTTCTCACTGCCACAGCCATAACTGTTGGAGAGACCCTGCCACTGGGCAGAAGGGTAGTTCAAGCCTCACCAAGCCCATGGAGTTCCTATTGAGGCTGTCAGAAAGCTTTCTGGTAATCAAATGTTGGCAAAGAAACTCCCTGATAAGCTTGAATTTTCATTAAACGTATACCACCAAAAATAGCCACTTTTCACTCATTGTAATTTTGCTCCATCCTAATGCAAGACGAATACAGCCCAGGAAGCCAGAGGCAAAAAGGGCAGTTGTAAGCCAAAGTACTATGCCACCAGCCCTTTTGCTTCCACCAAAGGAAGATTTCACCAAAATCCCTCTATCTATGCAAATATTCTCTCATCTTTATGAAATCTATTTATTAAGCAACTATATAATATTTTTTTCTGATTCATTATTAGTAGGAGGCATTTAAGATGACTATATTTGCCTACGTATTATGAACCAAATTTTATCACAGTGAATTAGTGAAACAATAGTACATACCATTACACACATGTCCGCGTACGCGCTCTGTAACAAGGTCTTTAGAAAGGTTCCTAAGCTCCTACAGTATCAAAATGGCTAAGCACCACTTGTTAGCTGGGCCCTCCTATCTGACCCAAACCTAACCAAGCTCCCATCCTCCCCAGCATCCACCCCCTTCCTTCCCAGCCTGGCTTGGTGTTACATGTTTATTTTCTCTGCTTCAACAAAGTGGCAGCAGGAGGTTCTGGAGGGACCAGCTATGGACTCTAACAGGAATTGCGGCCTCTAATGGTGGGGTGGGGGAGGGAATGGACTTTCCTGGAAAAGTAGGGGGGAGGAGCAGCATCCTTTGCAGCATCTCAAACTGAGCCTTTGGTGTTTGGCACGGTCCGGCAGGGATCTGCCCTGACCTCTCCTCACTGCCAAGGCAATGTCTAGGGTGGATGGAGGGTTGGTAGCAAGATTATTCAAGCTGAAATGCCTGTGAGTCCTCAGCCCTTCTTGTGAGGTTGTCAAAAGTTTATTGGCAATTTTGTACTGACAAAGACAATGCCTTGATGAGCCAAAGTAGCCTCCCAGGCTCACTTCAAAAATATCATCAGACAGCCACTCTGTCAGTCATCAAGTAACAAGATCAGATAAATTAGGGGAGGCTGGAGAAGGGGGATTTAGACAGCAGAGAAAGAAAGACCTCACCAATTACCCACACCTTCCAAAATCCCCTTGTCCCTTGCTCACAAAATTAATAGCCTGAAGACATCTGATGTTGTTCTAGTACTATTTTGGGGTTTTGGTAACTTACTGTAAGGATCACTATGGCTAAGGCATATTCTGGAAGAATACTTGCCTCACTGTACTAATGTTTTTCATCTCTTTTCCATATACATAACTGAAAGCTAAGGTGAGTGTTGGTCAACATCTATACCCTTTGAGATAGTACACATTCAAGAGTGTGCTTCTGTTAGCAAGAGTGGGTATGCTTATTTGTTCCTATATTTTAAGCCCTCTAAGGAGAAGTGCAGTGTGTCCTCTATTCCCTAAAGAAATCCAGAGAAGGTCCTTTATATAGAAGCTCTTTTTTTGTTATAAAATGTAGAAAGGCTACAATGTATCAAAAGGAGTTCTTTTATCTCTAATATAAAAGCAATTATTTCTTCGTGCAGCAAAAGTCCATAGTATTCTTGCAGATGGTTTTGTCACTGGAGTCGTGTCAATCCCTTATTGCCAAATGGTAAAGCCCACTTGTGAGTTAATGATGCATTTGGGGTTTTAATACTCTAGTGACAGAAGGAATGGTAATGAATCTCACTGAACTTCATTTCAGGGCATGAACCTGATATTCAATGGGTTGGAAAAAGTCACCTTCAAGGCTGTCAAACTACTACACTGTATTTTGTTCCTTCTGATGCCCTACACTGTCTTTTTTCTTACCTTAGCTCCTCAAGATGAAGTTTCACTTCAGACTGTGTCACTGAAGTGTAGCAGTATATCAAAAGCTGAACAACATGCATAGCATTAATTGTTTCCAGATACTAGTTCAGAATATTAGTCTAAAAATATCCCTATAGCAGAGGGGTCTTTAATGAACTAAACATGGCCATGCAATAGATTACAGAATGCCATTTTTATTAGCTATATTGCAACTGCAGAAAGATTTAGGGAGAGCCAAGGAATACACCCAGTTCTTTGATTCAGGCTGGTCAGTCTTATTTGTGGCTTCATGGAAAAGGTTTAGAAGCAATGAAAGAAACTGTACTGTTTTTCTGTTCCCCTCCCCCTGCCTTTAAGCTACAGAACGCCATTTCAGGATGTATTGGCACGAATGTGTTTTTATTGGTTCCTGTAAGCTATAATGTTTCCAAGATATGACTGCAGCAACCTGAAAAACAATTAGCATCTGTAAAGCAGTCTGTGACCATGAGATTACTTCACAAAATGAAGATTTAACATGCAGATTCCCCAGAAATTAGTTGTGTTTGGGTCTGGCTTTTCTGTTCTTTACTCCCTTTATTGATCCCTTCAGGCAGAAAGAAATGGTGAGTTATCTGATTAAAATGTGGGCAAAATTTTAGGGAAATCCTGCATAGCTGCTAATGCCACCTGATTTGATGATGGAAGTACATACAGCTGGGTGTTGGTCAGAGCTTCTGAGTGATTTTAATAGCTGGTTAAATAATTTAAGACAGGTCCAAGGTAATGTAAAAGCAACAACAGACTTACAGTGCCATTTTTTAAACAGATGGCAAAGTTTAAGTGATAAAACAAGTAAATATTTGTCTAGTTTGTAGAAGTATCATAGCATAAATACTACAGGGAATATGGACTTTTTTTTCCAAAGGCGGAGTTATTTGTTATTTCTGAAATGTTTACTGAGGTTTAATAGATTTTGTTGAAATATTTCACTAACAGCAAGTCAAGTTGAGATGGTGACGTGCTTACAAAGGTTCTGAAAGCACAGGCAAGCACCTCAACACTAATTATTCAGCCTAAAACAAATCTGAAAGCTGTTTAATTTTCCTAATGTATTTTGATCCAGAGAAGGTGGCACTATCTTCAAAAGGCTTGTATAGGCTTGTTTGTATATTTGCCAGTGCATTTGCCAAATGCGTTTTTCTAACTCTATTATTTTGAATTTGCAGGCTTGTGACAGGAAAAATATTGAAAGAGAAACACAGCTGAAACTACCCAGCATGTCTTGGTGGAATGAAAGTTCAACTCAACATCATTTCAAAACAGATTTATAAATTGTTATATATTTCTCTGAAAACAGAGAAAGTTTGTAATCTTATTCACATTCATTTTACAGTGAAACCAATATGGGATTGGAGGTTATTGTTGTTATAATGTGCGTATGGCAGATTGCATTCATAATTCGATCCCATCGCACATGATGCAAATTTTGCCCAGTTTCTTGTGAGCACAAAGAGTAGTTCCAAGATGCATTTTGCCTTCTAGTGGTACTACTTAGTATAGAGTATTTCTCTAAAGGGAGAACATGTGGGAACAACTTGGCCATTTCTGTATTCTGAAGAGCAAAAAAACCATTTTTCCTCTTTTGAAATGAAAGATAGGGCATGGTGGGTTATTAACAGCACACATCAAATTCTTCCCCTGTCAGTGCCAAATGCAAGACATGCGTGAAAAGAATACCACACTTTCAGACATTTCAGAGTACTCAGAATCCCCTGTCCCTGCCTCTGTGAATGCACTATTATTTTGTTGAATGAGTACAAAGAGATTTATGGCTCACATACTGCTTAACGGCCTCTATAGGATACTCTATTTCAAGGACACATAATGCTTTACGAAAAGTTAGAATTCTTCACATACCTCTTCTGTACTGGGCCTAATTTTGCACTGTTTGTCAACAATCGCTCTCCAAAGTCCTCCCACTGTTGATCTAAATGCTCCCAGAGTGTCCGTAAAGCCACAGGCAGACATTCATTTTCCAAACCGTTTGCCAGCTGAAAACATTACTGCTCCTTCGCTGTTTGTCTCTGACCTCTGTCAGAGGTTATCCTCCCAGCATTGCCAGCAAAGAAGGGATCATAAGAGGGATGTCTAATCTATTCCAGGCAAAACCAGTCAGGGTTGACTTAATTAAATTGTGTATGAGCTAGGGCAGATGACATTGTTTGAGACCAATTTGGAAGTGCTTATACTGTACAGCAGATTTGTGAGGGTTGTACCTCCAGCTGGAGGGCAGCGATGGACAGTGGGTGTGAGCTCTCAGCCCAGAATCACTAGAAATAGATGGTCCTTTAAGGCCCCCAGGAAGGCACAGAGGAGTACTGGCTAGGGGCAGGAATAGTCACAAAATGCTCTGGTATGCTTATACCATAGGATGCTTCGTTTTTCCCATATAGTGATCTCAGAGTTATATTGGTACTGAAATAATATCTTAAAAATGTAACTCTGGCTTCCCTTTTCAGCTATCCCATGCTGTGGTAGAAAAGACAGGCAGTGGACAGTTCTGGGGTTTGTTTTTTGTTTTGTTCTTAAACACAGAGGTGGTTAAGGGTTCATGAATGATTACCGGATGAAGATTGTTTGTCAGACTTTTATGAGCAATTTGAGAAAAATAAATGCACTTATGCTCTTGGGTGTTTGTGAATAATTTACACAAAGGGAAAAAGGGGAAAGTGAGTGAATAAATTGCTGGTTAAGAATTATCACTTGGCATTACTGATGGATGTTATTAAAATGGAAAGGGGAATAGGTTATAACAAAATTGTACCTGTAAAAGAGAGTTTCAAAATAAACAGAAGTCAGTGTGATGAATATTATGAGTACATGATACAGTTAGATAATTGCTAGAACTTCTGTTTGAAGAAGGGGAGCACAAGAGGGAAGGCCATTATGGAAAATATTACTTTCTAGTGCCCTCTAGACATTGGCTTGGTGATTATGTTTACATTTGCTATTTCAGATTGAGATCATATCATAGATGTTTCCAGATAACAAATAAAGAACAAACACAGTGACAAAATGAGCAACATCTGTGTATATAAACAAATTTTTTCTATGGTGAGTTTTTATAAAGCACTCCCAACTTCTGCTGTTCACCAATTACATTTTGCAAACACAAATCCAAAGGTGAAAACATTTTATGAATTCTAGTACAAGCCAAGTTTGTGACTATACTGACCTTGTTTAAAAAAGGTTGCTTCTCTCTTTTTCCCAAAGATCAAAAATCTATTTGAAAGAAATTGCTAAAATAGAATAACATTGTTATTACATTCCTTTAAAATGCTGAAAGTGCCAGAGAGACAGGAAAAGTTGCTGTCTTTTCAGAAAGATTCGTACACATTTATTTTGGGTTTCTTTTTTTCTTTTTCCCCCTTACTGTATTCTATGTAGAGAAATTTGTTCTGTTACAAAGCTTACCTTTTTCATGTCAGCTTATACTGTCTGCTATATTGCAAAATGCAGTCAGGTTTTAGATTGAAATGGAAGTGGTTTTAGAAAAAACACAGCCAATTTACCTGCCCTTTGAGGTTCTTAATAATATTAGAAATGTACATGCATCACAGCAAGGTCTCGGAAGAGTGATTTTGTTAAAAGACAATCATCAAATAAAGTATGGATTTTCAACAATCAAAGGATGAAAGTGCACTTACCCTTTCTGGCAGGGTTTGCATGTAATGACAAATTTCATCTCAAAGGGCTTGATCTGGCTGCCACTGAAATCAATGGCAAAACTTCCATGTACTTTGGTGAAGAAAGGAACAGGTCAAAGAAGTTACATACTGATTTAGGACAAAGCACTGTTTTCTGCAGATTTAATATGGTCTATTTTTTGTGTGTTTTTAATATCTAGTAGTTGAACTGGGACTGGAGTAGAAAGCCCTTTGGATTCCAGATCTTAACTCCTTACGGTCTGTAAACATGAATGTCCAAACTTTAATGCATTTACACTCGTGTCCCATGATACCTGACTGTGTCTTGTTTAGATGCCAAATTGTAATTACAGTCTGCTGTCACTTTGGGGAAAAATTACAACAGAAACCACTGACAAAAATAATAGTCCTATTATCAAGTGACAGTGGTATTCATGTTGGGGAACTTGACCCACGTCACATCTGGGGTCAGGAAATCAGACACTGGTCTTTTGCACAAGACTCCAGCTTGATTAGTGAATTGCAGTAGAGACAGAAAGGCAAGACTGGTAGTAGTTCAGAGATGAGAAAATGGCTGTTTGGGTAGCATGCCTTTCTGATCTTCCCTACCCTGTTTAAAAGCAGTTCTCTTTATTTTATGGGGCTGTTGGCTGAGAAAAGTTTTCTGGCCTAGGTATCTTTTGAGACGTTTTGAGAGTTATAAGCTCTGTTTTTCAAAGAGGCAGGCTAGTAATGGCCAGAAATTTTCCATCCCAGGTTGTTCCCAAGGACTTGAGAGTCCTGCAATACACTTTGGGTAACAGGCACTCTGTGAAGTAGGTATGTTGTTTGTAATTGGACAGACCATTCAGCATGCCTCAATTAATGTTTTAGGCAATACTTTATACTGGACTCCAAGGTGAAAAAAAAAAATCTTTTTTTTTTTGTTTTTTCCTTTTTTTCCTATCAGATAAAGGATTAAGCATTTAATCACAGAAATGGAAATCAGAGTTCTGAAAACAGAGCCATGTGAGCTCAGTCCCCTGATGTCAGCTTGGGATTTTCTCCTAGGAAGTCTTCCAAGGAATTGGATGGAGGCAGGCTCAAGCACACATTCCCCTGGCAGAACTGAGCACTTGATTTAGATGTTTTTTATTCTCCCAACTTGTTGGAATAAGAATTAACAGCAAGTGAAGCACATGCTAAATCTCTTCCTTTTATTCTATTCCCTCCCTGTTGTGGTCAGTGGAAACACAAATATTGTTTTGTCAGGTTTCTTTGGGACACTAAATTCTTTGTAGTGTAGATTCGCCATATCTGATTTGGTTTTTCCTGCCCAAAGAGGTTTTGTTTCATTTTGCATTTGGATGTTTGCTTGACTCTACCCTTAAATTCTGCATCTCCAAACTTATTCATGCTAATTTGAATGGGTTTAGCATATGCTGGGAGTGAATTATGACTTGTTGCAGTATTTAGAACATTTTAAAAAAAAATTCTATACCAACACATTTGCCTATTATTGTTCTTAGTTCATCCTTGCCATTACACAGTAACTAGAAGTGATACAAAAATGTCACGATAGAGAATGGGATTTCTGAACTGTAGAGCCCCACCATGCACATCTTTAACTTCATGAGGCTCCATGAGGGTCTTCAATAGTCATTTCATACATGTGTGTGTCTAGCACTACTTTACATAATAGTTATGCATTACTGATTGTGTACAGGTGGAAAAACTGAGATACAAAGACACCCTTTGCAGTTTTGCAGATCATTTTCAAGCTAATCTACCTTTTAAGCTGCAGTTTTAGGAGTGTCATTAATGTGATTGCTTTTGCACTACATCTGGTGAGTGTGCAGAGATGCCTCAAACAGCTCATTAACATCTCACGTGGGTCTTCAAAGCAGCACAAACTTCAGATTGGTTTCATTTATCTTGCTTCTGAATAGGCACATTAACCCACACTGAGCCCCTTGCTGTTTAGGTACAGATTCACATATCCAACCTTATCTGTATAATGCTAGCTCAGATATCTCAGACTTACTTTGCAGGTTTCAGTGTAAGCATAGGTGGTATGACAGGGTGGATACCTATGCCTACAAATGGCCATTGAGATTTTCAAGTGGCTTTCCCTGTAATAAATAAATGCTGACAAGACCATCCTCAAATTACATGTGCTGAACCTCAGCAAACAAAAATATCAAGCCAGCTTCATGTAATAAAATCTGTCAGAGTTTGTAATAACCAAAAGTCAAATTGACTAAGGGTGGTTTATTAATGTTACTGAAGAAGCCTTTACCTAGCATTTGCTTTGTATTTACCTGATACTAGTTTTCAAATTTGTTCCATTCTGGATCTTCAGCAATCCAGGGAGAATTATGCAAAAAAGCATTTAGAGACCTAAAATTATTCTAGACTTTTCTAGTTGCCAGTCTGTTAACACTTTTTAAGGCAAAGTAAAACTTGTTCAAAGACGAAATGTTTAGAGTTGGAAACAGGAGTCTGCTTCTTTAAAGCAGTTGTCTCCAAAAACAGACTTACAACTTATCAGGGTTTTTGCGGATTCATCAATAATGTGATTCCACCCCTCTATGTCCACTACCACGCACATAAATTTGCTTCTGTGCATGCCTCATTTTTATCCTAACTGTTCAAATAACTTCAGAATTACTAGATATGTTATTGTGATTTAATTTTTGTAGGCTGGAGTGCCTGTAAGCATTCTGTGTCTGTCTTGTGCAACGATTTTTTTTATGTGAGATAAAAAACGGATGATGTGCAGAATGAATCCTATCTGGCCCTGAAAGAGATACTTGATATTTCATCCTGTCTTATGATTATTGGCTAGGAAAAAGCCATTATTGATTTAATACTCAAAGCCTTTCTATTTCTTAGCTGTGTTCTGACATACATTAAGCAGACCTGCCGTGCTAAGTTTATTTACTGTGAATTAAAAATGAGTGGTTTTATTTTTGAAGAGCATTGTACTTGGGTAAAAATAAAAACATACCTCGTTTAGATCCAGATCCAATTTCAGCTGAATTCCCCACAGGTAGGAAATGAGGGAAGATGATAAGTTTTTCAGATTATACCTTAACTCTCCTGGTTGAAAATGACACAGCAGCCTTCCAGCATTTCAAACAATTAGAACAGAGGTGAGGATCCAGGGGAAATAGGAAGCTGAGTGAGTCCAAGACAATAGACTGAGGTTAAATTGGACAGGACAGGTAATCAGACTGGACTTGTAGTCCCTGCTGTCCTCCTGGAGGTAAAAGTCTGTCCATAAATAAGACTATCGGAGCACGATTCTGTAAAGGCGTATGATGATCAAGGTCAGCTGAGGGACAAAAGATCAGGAGTAAGGTGAACTAAGTAATCTTTTTTCAACAAATTTCATACACAAGATAGAATAAATTTTACAAGTGCTGTGTTCACAAGTTCAATCCAGAATGGAATTTCAATTATTTCAGGGGAAGACACTTGCTAAAACATCAAAAAAACACAAAAGCACATACTTTTTTACTCTATCTTATAAATCTACTACTTATTTTCGAGCATTAATATTTTTGTGGTAGCACGTCTCTTTTTTCACATACTGCTGCTGCAAAATGTATTTCATTCACTATGAGCAACAGAAACATGATGTTTATAAATCAGCAGAAAAGACTGTGTTCATAAAAAGGACTGTGAAATCACTCAGCACTTACAGCACTTCATATTTTCAAAGGGCTGCACAGACATGAATAGCCAGATTGTAATTGACCCTAACTTGACTGCAGAGTGAGTGATGAAGATTTACCGCTTTAACAGATAGAAAAAATTGATGGGAGGCTGGGGGTGTGGGTACGAAATGAATTGCAACTTCTTCCCCAGTACGGGGACAACCAGAAGAGATCAGATGCAGATGAGAAGCTATGTTCTTTCCATAGCTACAATATTTCAGTATTTTTTTCTTCTCTGTGAAAAGTAAAGAACATGAAGGAACGTGCTAGCCTGAGTCACATTTCCAGCCTTGGTGCCCTCACAGGACAAAATATTCATATCTGAATCCAACAAATTAAGAAATAAACTGAAATGAACCAAAGGAATTAGCAGCCTTTCTGCATTACATGGATAGATGAACACACGCAGGAAACTCCACTGCCTCCTGCTTTCTGAATACTCAAGTGGTTCAAAGAGAAAAGACGGGTCACTGGCAGCTTGTGCTACTTCAGTATATCTGTTCACTAAAACCCTCACTTCTCTAAACCAGGAAATGTGGAGGTAAGATGCAGAACGCTCCAACATCTCAAAGGCAGGTAACATAGTGGTAAGGTACCTGTCAGTGGCATTGCACCTCTGCCCCATAGTGATAAGCGCTGGGGAGTGTTCGCATGCGCTTCAGCTCCGTTCAGTTAGGAACTGGCATTGTGACCAGTGGTCTGGTTTGCCGGAGAAATGTTGAGAGCCACTGTTGTTATACAAGTGTCTTTGGGTGTTTTACACTCCTCTGGAAAGCATTGGATGGAAAGAAAGCACACTCCACCACGTAATGTATGCATCTAAGCTCAGAGAAATCGGAGGTGCATATTACCCCAAAACCTCTAGAGTGCCTTTTAGAGGGGCAACACTGCATTTCTTCTGTTAGAAGCATGATACACAGCTCTTCTTCCCGTGATCTCTGACTTAGGAAGGATATAGTCAGGAGTGTTTGGTGAAGGTATAATGTTAGATGACACCATATTCATACAAGTAAGGGATTTATAATTCCTGACAGGCAACGTTCTTTCAGTAGAAAGTTTGTTTATAGGTAGCTTGTGTGCAGAGGCTGAGCATGCCTGAGTTAGGAGACCATCGGCGTAACTCTCAGAAATGTTACAGCTCTGTGTGCATTTTTTTCTTGATGGCATCTTCCCAATGTGCATGGGAAAGTCACTCTGCCTACGTGACATTCAAGGATGCTAAATGCTCCTCCCAGCTCTCACACAACTTGCTAAAGTACAATGGGATCAAGGTCACATATTGAAACATTTGCAGTTTGACAGTACCAGCAGGAGAAAAGAAATTATATCTCATCTAGCGTCTCTGGATCGTGACAGTATTACAGTGGTTATTGCAACTTACACCATGTTAAAGAAAAGACTGGTTTGCCTTTCTCGTTTCCAGTTGTGCTCCACCATCCCCTGATTATGTAGCCCCTCTCTTTTTCATGTAGTTCTTCTCCTGCGCTTGAACTTCAAGCTTGTGGCTAATCCACAGCGTATGTTTTTCAAATACAATTCTTGTTTTTTTAAAGGGCTGTAAGTGGCACATGCCATCTGCGTAGGCATTAAACAACTGAGTGCTTTGAAGAACTTCGAGTCTAGGCATCTTCCGATGTCTCTGCATATTAAGAAATGAGGTCTTTTTGCTTTGAACTATGTTTAATGTCTTGAGTTTCTTGGGGAATAAGTGAGGAAGGTAAGGTGATGGTGAAATACATCTAGTGAAAATTCTTCTGGGTTGAATCATTTTGCTCTATATCATCAAGGCATAACCAATTTCAATGCATCCAAGTGATTACACAAGTTTTAGAGCAACCCTTCATGCAGCCCTTGAGAACAAGATTTTCAGGAGTTCTTAGCTTGGATTTTGATACTTCTGATACCAAAAGTGTGTCCTTTTTTTTTTCCAGAGATACCAGTTGCTTTAGTACATGATATTACTTCTCCCAACAGCTCTTGCCTCTAGCTGAATGAGGACACACACTGTGCCCTGACGAGCTGCATGGCTTGCCAAGGTAAAAACTATTCTTTCACCTGCAGGGGACATTCTCATATCTTCTTTTCTTCTCTTCTTCATCTCTTCTTCTTTTCACATGATGGCCTCTGGCTGGCGTCAGACATGTCCATTCTCATGTCCGCACCACAAACTCCCGAGGCTAAGGCTTCCAGCATGGCTATCCACGTTCACCACTTAGTGCAGCCAGAATTCTATATGGAAGGCAGAACGCCTCAAATACGCTACTGTCCTAGAATATATTGTATGAAATGTATGTATGAAATGTATGCCCTTGAAGGATAAGGAAACAAAACTCCTGGCAAAATATACCAAATGCAAGGACAGAGGCTGCCTCTTGGGTACACTATCTGACTGTACAAAGATTATATTCTACCATGCTCTAATTACCCATAACCAAAATATTTTGACAGACGAAGACTAAAGTGATTTTTTTCTGATCCTTATCTTGAGTCCCTAATCTGAATTATGTTTCCCATTCTGTTCCTGGATTGTTGAAAGATATCATGGTAACCAGATTTGAAATATATTGAAATTGATGAAAAGTGAGCCAAAAAGGCAGCATAAAAAAAAAAAAAAAAAGAATAGTCTCTTCTTTTTTTTTTCTTTTTTTTTTTTTTTTCCTTTTTGATTGAGTTTGATATTACAGACAGATCTTGGATATGAATCAGACAGGTAATTTATCTGAACGAAGCTTGCAGTGTTCTGGTCACAAGTGAGTCATTCACATGTAATCAAATACTGCATGTACTGCACTATGCATATGTGTAAATCACTGTCAACTCCTATTGCATTCCATTGTAACAGGCTTGCTTTCTCCAAAACATTGGATCATTTAACATACAGTATGCTTATAGTATCTGTCATAGTATGCCAGAACACACAAGAATGTTATACCTCTAAAGCCCGATGCTTTAGAGAGTGTCATCATACAGGCAGACCTCAGAAACCCTGTATCTGGGCATGGAAAAAATTCTCTATTGTCTTTTTTTTCTGTGCTGGTATCAGAGGCAACTGATAAAACAACTGTTGATGATCTATTGCTAGAACTTATTATTAACAATAATCTATTGGTAGAAATGCCTATTAAAAACAATCTCCAGCAAAATTTCACCCTCCACCTTTGAAGTTTCCTCTCCTCTGTGCCCCACTGCCAGTGCCTGGTGAGTTGTCTTTCTGCCTCCCCATGCTCACTTGGACATATAAATTGCTTACCCTGGCACTTGTGCACTACCCATCCTGGCCCTGCCACTGGAATACTCTCTCTCCAGATTAGCAGTTCTGTTTTGTTGAACATCCTCAATATTAGATGATCGGTAGGGGTTGTTAGCCCTCAGCAGAGCAACACTGGGAAATGAGAATGACCGAGAAGATCAGTTCAGCTGTCATAACCTTCCAGGCTTCTGACTCCTAACCCAGTCTTACCTACAACAACACTTCAGTCTTATCTGATGTTTCTATACTGTAGAAATACTGAGGCAAAGACATAGGATTTTTTAAAAGAATATTTCTCCTACTATCTCCATAATGGCAGATTTTTGGTTGTTCTAAAATCAAAACTCACTTACCAAATCCTAGAAAGAGCCTAAGGTCCCAAAAAGCCTCACTAGACAACTTGAGAGTTTTCCTTTAAAAGCAAGCATTTTTTCTACCATTACAGGTGCAAATACCTCCTGATCACTGCAGGTTTCCAGCAAAACACCTCTTTGTTTTTAAAAAAGACGTGCAAAGAAGGTGAATGTGAAAAACTTAGTTCTTGGCCCCAGAGTGCAACCTCTGCCTTGGAGAGTTTTGCATGTTGTGGGGAGTGAAGAGTGAATCTGCAAGTCATCTGTGTGAGCTGACAGGAACACCTCCCAGCTGTGGACACAGAGCTTGCTTGCAGAGCAAATACTTAAGTAATAACACAGATATTTCCAAAGTCCAGCTGATTTCCAGAAAGTCCCACATGTTTACTGCTTCAAGCAGGGTGAAGTCTGAATTAGATGCCAAAAAGTCATCTGAGCCTGCCCAGAAGTGACTTGGAATCTGACATGACCTTTTTATCTCCTTTGGCAATAGTACTGCAATAGTTATCAGGATCTTTTTTTCTGTAGCTGGCAGATAGGCTTCAATACATACTCTGTGATATATCCAGATCAGCACATACTGGTCTTCACTCAATATGTCTCATCAAATGTGAGCATTTCAGTCTACAAATCTGCCCCTTGGATAGTGGAGGTTGACTGAGGGAGTCACTTAAAATTGTGTGTCTGCAACCACACGAAAATAAAGAACAAATGAAACAATCAGCATATTTCGCAAATGATGCTGTTTAGTCATGAAGACTCAACATTTGACCTGCCTAAAAATGTAATGTTAACAGTGATTTCCATAATGCAAGCATTTATCTAGTTTTTAATATAACATTACACTGAGGAAGACTGAGCTCAAGAGTGATCACTTTTGCAGGGCGAAAAAACCAGTTCAGCTAACTCTGATTTCCATTCTCTACAAACTGTTGAAGGGCTGAAAGGACTCAAAGGAAAATGTCTCGTGATCCTTGGCTGTCATTGCAGCTGCAGTTAATATAAAATTGTGTTTCAATGTATTTTAATCATTGATGCCACCACTGGTGTTGATGCACAAACAAATCACCAAAAAAGGGCTAGAAAATCTCTTAACTTTACACTAGTAAGCTACCCTCTGCTTACCTGAACGGTCCCCTGTGAGCAGTAATATGCTCGGTCTCCATCAGACACTTCTTGGAAGAGCAGCAGCAGAGCAATATGAAGCTGCTCCTAGAGGTGGGGCTATGAACTTCCTCACGGGACTTTGTGGGCTGGCACTCAGAAGGGCATCCCAGACACCGCTGCCCCTGCTTCCTGGTGCAATGAGGCAGAAGAATGACCCTGCTTTTGGGCAGCCCTACCCAGCTCCTCTGTCACAGCTGCTCTGAGGCCAGGAAGAGCCAAACCTGTAGATCTGGAGGAGCTCGGAGCCTCTGGCCGAGGGGTCTTTTGTCAAAACCAGAAACATCTAGTTGGTCTAAGGGATTGCGGCAGGGAATGTTGTCAGGCTATTTTGTTCAACTTCATTGACCAGAAATGCAAGGCAGTGGCAGAATCAAAACTAGCATTTTCACTGTCTCTTTCCTCTCCTCTCAAAGACACTGGGCACACCTGCTCTTTTGAACACACCACACACCTTTTAGCACTCTCCGTCTCTTCAAAGACTTAATCTCCTACTTAGGACAGTCTTAGATCATTGCCTCCTCTTTGATCATGCTTCTATTCATTCAATATCTCCAAATATCTGCATACTGCATCAATACTGAGTCAGGGGGGCACAGCCAGAAAACAAGTTCCTCATGGATCAAAGCATTTCTCCTGGCAAATAAAGTAAGACCATTCAATGAAGGGGACACTGACTCTTTTGGGGCATTTGTATAACTCAGTGCAACAGCAAGTTAGGTTCCTAATACACAACATTTAGTATTACAGCAATAATACTTAATTTTTTCACCCCTTTTTGTTAAAGAATTTTTACTTTTCAGGAAGAAAATGCTAAAAAAGTCACTTGGAGCATATGAGATCTAGGAGAACTGGGAAATGAGAGCTGGCAGGCAATATTGCATGTTTCGTGCAGGAATTAGCTTACATTCAGAGTCGTTTTGAAAAAATGCTGAGACTTTGCTTATTTTCTACTTCAATAAACTTTATTGACCAGCAATATTATTCTACCTCAGTAAGCTTAATGTTCAGACCTACGCAGTACCTCTGCCCAAATCCAATGTGTACCTGGCCTTATGTACACTTTTGCTACAGCTGTTTGTATCAGCAGGATGGCTCAAGGGATTATGAACTGCAAAGGAACATTGAGCATAATGCTAATATTTGGTGTCCTTCTGTGATGCACAAGAAAAACTCCCAGGTTCACTTCCTAAATGTCTGTAAGTGATCATTTTCTTTAGTAGAAAGAAACAGTGTAATGCAAAATGGTACCCCTCATTGAGAACTCAAACAGCACTGAATGCCAGAATCTAAGGCATGTGCACTGATTAATTAGTATTAAAAGTTCCTTTATATCATGGATTATCTGAAATTTTTACCCTCCTCAGTCCTTGCAGAGCTGTGCTTTACTGATTATCATTACAGATCTCTCTTCAAATTTTATATGTATATGTATACAAATGGCACTATAAACACAGAATAGAGCACAGCCTTGAGGCAAATAGAGTCTCTTGCATTTAACTGCAGGATACTTCAACTGAAGTAAAGTAGTCATTTCCCCATTATTATGTTAGCACAAGATAAATATGAGTTAACAGAAGTATCCAGCTGCCAAACTCAAAAACACAAGAAAGAGACAATGTCCTGTCATAGAGATTTTCCTGCTGCTTAGTTCTCCTTTCTGTGCAAACACTCACTTTTTTTAATGAGGAAATGGTCCGTAAAGCTGCAAAAATGAAAAATGAGATATATATTCAATTAGCTGTAGTACTGTTGGCATGCCACTTCAGGTCAGCTGGAAAGCTTTGAAAAGCAAGACATTTGTAACTTAAAGTAGAAAATCTGAATGCAAACTCAGCTGGCTTAACTGTGAAGCTCTTTTGGCAAACCACTGAAAAACATAATTGAATGTAGCTCTCCTGGGAAGGAACCCTAATAAACTGGAGGACAACTTGTCTGCTAGCATTTTGATTTTGCCTTCACAGTGTTCAAGTCTTTGTGCGATTACAGTAGTAAGTTTCACTTATGGGAATGATTACCCTACGCAGTTATAGGTAAGGGCCTGTTTTATCCTCCCCCTGCAGCTAACATCCATCAAAGAAATGGCTTTCTATACATAGCCTTCTTTCCATGAGTTTATTTTCAAAGGGTGACCATCATTTTATGGGCTCAGGCGACACCTGAACAATTTACTCTGGCATTTTTTGTGTTTACAACCCATACCATGAATACAAGTGTGATGAGCTGCACACCTGACTGAGTTGCTGCTGTGCAGGCAGAAAACAAAAACACATTTTAGCTGTGAGCCTGTGCTGCACCTGCAGGAAGACTAGTTATGCCAGTGACATTATGTATCTACACAGGAATAAAAGGTGAGGGACATTGCTGTAGAAGAACTGTAAGGGAACACACGGTCCCAATTCACTCCCCATGCCAAACTACAACCAGAATAATTCCCCTGTAGTCAATATCCTTACAGATGCCTTATAAATATTAAATTTTCTCAGCCTTTTGTTTGCCGGATTCCAGGATATATGTGCCAGCAACATTAACTCAGAAAAATACTGCCACCTGTGATCTGATTCAATGCAAATCCCATCTTTGCACAGCTTTTACCATTTAAGGTAGATAATTGTACCAATGCGCTGAGTAAGATTCCTGATATTCTGTGGCATGTTTTTAATTTGGATTCTCCCATTCCCCTCAATATAGCTACAATCTTCACCCCTCAAAACAATAGGTCCAACATGAGATAATCCCCTTTCCATGCTTAGTGATGCTTATAGCTCAGGAGATGATAGCACAGCAGAACGGTTGTACTTGTGTCAGGCTATAAGAACCACAAGTACAGGCAAGACCTGAGAGAAGACACAGATCTTTTATATTCGGATTTGTTTCCAAGATCAGTTTAAATGAACCACATACAGCCAGTCAGATAGTGGGAAGCGAACTTCAAATTCAGATTCCAGCTTGCCTGCAGATTCATGTGATGATATCCTGCCGTAAAGGGTCACACAGAACCAGCTTGGACTTCTGCTGGATGGTGTCTGAGAATCCAGCTCCTAGAATGTACTCAGTATGATTTTATTCAGGAAAAGTCTCCAACATTTTGATTTAAAGAAAAAAATCATGAGGTTAAATAAATTCTTTGTTGCATATAGTGGTGATAGAAGTTAACTTCTTAGCCTGTGACATAGCTTATCAGATAGGTAATGACTACTGACTGTATGTCAGAGTGACACAGAAACATTTAATTCAGGTTCAGAGAGGACCAGGTGCTTGGGTCCGGTAAAACCCTTGCTGGCACAGGCCAAGGGTAGGGAAAAAGGCAGAGTGACTCAGTCATCTTTCCCGACTTCAGGGCAGATACAGGCCAGTGTGACCCCAGCAAAAGTGTGGTTGTACTGGCAAGTCAGCCAAGGATTACTAAGGACAGTGCACTTAAACCTGAGTCAAAGCATGACTGAGCAGCATGAGATAAGAATCAAGCCTACTTTCTTTCTTCCCCTTGTCTTTCCTTTTTGCTTCTCCTGAATTATGCCCAAGGCATTCATCTTCTCTGAACCGCAGTAACCTTCACTTTTCTTTGTTACTATTGAAATCCCTTACAATTGCTCTGTTTTGTTTCCCACGAATTCTTACAATTCTATGCAGAATTAATCCAGTTATTTCTGCATTTTTCCCTCTTTCATTTGTCCCAATTATGTTAATGACTCTGAACATTCCAGCACTAAAAAAAGATACTTCTGAAGTGCCTCAGACAGTCTGGCACAGGAGTCCCTGGAGGTAGTTTTAGATGCTACAGATTTGGGTTCACATTTTCTTGCCATGTTGCAGTACTAAGAAAAATAAAATCCCAGCTGGTACAGACAACGCTGTTGGAGAACTGAAATTACCTTGTACTTTCTCAGGTAATGCCACAGCTGCATCTGACAATGACTGTTAAATTCAGGATTAGTTTATATGCATTTATTTCACAAAACAGAGACCTTAGGACTGCATTCTATGTTGCTTACATACCAAAGGAGTCACAGCCTTATATATATCATTGCTTTGTTCTTCATCCAGTCCTATTTTATACCCAGTTCTAACAAACCATTTAATAGTGCCAGACTTCCTGTACTGACCACATTTACGTTGCATCATCATGCTTTACTGAGTGTAGAACCAGAAGTGCAGAACGCCATATTCTACATATAAGTGTACTTATTTAGAAAGGTATTTTAAGTGCATTTAGTCAGGAAGTTAGAAGAGAAAAAAGTGGTTATTTATACTGCTTAAAAAAATCCTTAGTAAACTTCTAAGAGTCAGATCTTTGAAGTCATTATCTTACTGGTTTACTTATTATTTAATAAGTCTCTGTGAAGATTGTACTGATTGCTAACACTCAGGCCATCACCTGAAAGATAGAATGGCTGGAACAATTCAATAACAGGCAGTGGACTGTCAGATACCATCTTCAAGAGAATGACAAGAAACCAGGAGAATGAGACCACCAAGCAGCAGCACAAAAGAAATACTCTCATGGAGGAGAATATGCTAAATATCAGGGAGCCAAAGCTGAAACGATTAGTCAGAAATTCTCACTCAAAACAGGAGAGAAACCTCTCACTCACATACTTGATATTTCCAGAGAGAGCAACTGTTCAGGAGCACTCTTGATTTTGAATGTAAGACACCCGAGAAGCAGACCACAGATGGAATAGGCCAACTCCAGCTATAAGCCCAGCTGCGTTCTGCTGAAAACTCTGCAAACTCTCTATTGAAATAAGTGGATCTGTGCCAGTTTGCGGCAGCTGAAGACCTGTCTCTGCCATTTTACACATCTTGAACATTAAGATCAAACCAGATTTCCTCATATGTCGAGACAAAAGCATTGACAAATAATTTAATTAATGTAGTTCGTATTCAAAGGGAAGTAAGGGTATGAAATCAGTCTTTCATTTGGCAACAGAGAAAATTATGAGCAAGCCATTCAGCAGAAATGGTAACAATCACCAAAAATGTTCTAATGGGCTCCAATGGAACTAAGAAACTGAACTGAACATTGGTTAGTTAATTTACCTGTAACATTCAGAGTCTGCTATCCATCTGTGCCTGATTCATATAATCCACTCCAAGGTGTACAGACTAACTTAGCCTGAAAATCTGGGTCTTTCTGTTGCAGTCACCTTCTGTAGAGTTGGGGTTTTTTTTCTTCTGTTTTGTGAGGGTTTTTTACCACTTCAGTACATGGAATCATTAGCTATTTTCAGGTTTTCTCATAAATATGAAACTTGAATCACATTCAACAGAGTTTACTGAGGTCAGTGAACTTTTTAGTGAATACAGGCAGATTTATGGCTTTTAATGGAACAATGTAAAAGTTGGCTGTTTTCTTCAGTTCCATGTACCTTAAACAGTCATAGGCCAAAATATGAAGACTTGGATACTTTTCCTTTGGGTGACAGTTTATCCAAATCCTAAATGCAAAACTTAAGAAACTCCTTCCTCTTCTTTTCATTTGTAAAAAGGTATTCAATTACGCTTGGGATGCTGCAGAGTTGAAAAACAGTCCAAGCCAAACAAATAACATATATTTTACAAAAAACCAATGTGCTGTAGTATGGCATATCAAACTGCAGATCCAGTACCGTCTCATTTCCATCCATTCCCTTCACATTAAGAAAAATAACAGGGGTATTTTGCAGAACAGCCTGAATGTTACCAGAGAGTAGACAGTATTATTGAACCAAGGGGAGGAAAGTGAATTCTAAAGCCAAATATCCTCCCCTTAGTATGTTCTAAGTAGCGTCCCATTAGGCCTAGGCCAATTGCAGTTTCAGATATTATTGCTTAGGAATTATAACTTTATAGACAAAATGTGTCTTCTATTACTCATACAATAATGCACTGCATTTCTAAAAACAATCCTGGATCAATGGTCAATAGAGACCATCAAAAGGATGCGAAGGTGTATAATCAAGCTTTTATCTTGCTTTAGTAACTTCTAGGCAATTAAAATTTCATGACATATATTAAGACAGTTGGCTTTTTTTCTGAGTTTGTATTTAATGTAGAACTCTCTATAGTGAAATATTTGCCAGTGGCAATCTCTTTCATACAATATTAGCATATCCAGTTCTTCCCTTGTGGGATGTTTCAGCACATAATATTAATTCACCATTAGGTAATGCACTCATTTTAGCAATCTCCTGTATTCTCATTAATTAAAAACCTGGTACAATCACTTGTAGTCTATTCCACTTTACCTTGCTTGCTTTGTTTTGGCTTTTTTCCTTTCTTTCTTTTTTTTTTTTGTTCTCCCTACCTTGTCTCCAGAGTGGTGCTGGTTTTTAGTAGAAAACCTCTATCAATGCCTACCCCATATTCAACAGTTACTCTCATATATGGGCCCAACAGCTTCAGGCAGTGAAGCTATTTCTATTTGGTAAGGTGTAATTATAATATTTATATTGATATAAATGTAATTGCAATATAACAATAACTTTGCTTTGCTCTAGGATTAGTTCTATTGTCCTTTGCTTCATAATCCAAAGTTTGAAACCCATTTCCATTTCCTTTTTTTCTCCTCAGAACTGTCATGAAATTTCTACCAAATTGCATTCTTTCTGAAATTCTCAGATGAGTTGTACAAATTATGACCTGCTCACCTCCCCATTATACAGATAATTGTGAGCTGTTACTTAAACCTCCAAACATTTTTTGATTGAGGAAATTAAATAATAAAGTGTGTGGCATGAATTACTGGAGAATCATCCTTCAAAATATTTCACTACATGTTCAGTACTCATCCTTCAGGAGAAAAAAAAAAAAAGAGTCACTGTAATGAAAGTTACAAACTTAAAATACAAAAATACAAAACCTTTGTCAGCTCTCTGAGATTACAAACAACTATTTGATAGTTACTGCTGGCTAGAAGAAAGATTCTGGTAGTAAACCTCAAAGTACTATCAGAATTTTCTTTAAAAAAGTTTAAGACAATTTGGAGCATTATACTAAAGGGTTGTTTTTTTTCTGTAAGTTAATGCTAACAACTCTATTCCTTTCTACATTTAATGGTTTGTCTGTAGTGCTTATTTTGCTATAGGTTTGATTTTCTCAATTTTTTATGACTAAACTTTATATCAGTGGTTAAAGGACTGAATGTATATACTATTTTAAATATGAACTTCAATAGAATAAAATTGCATTTTTAGAAAGGAAAGTAATTATCAGAGAAATATCTAATATTCACTCTACCAAGTCAGAATGCAAACTCCTTCAGAGATAGTTTTATTTGTTAAAATGTGATTATTGTAATAGCACTTTTTTTTCCTTCCAGGATGTTTTTAAATCCAGATGTTGGCAAACTAATATCAAACAGGCTGTTCCTATTTATTAGAAAAGGAATCTCGACGCTTACGTATCTATAACATATAGATAGACAGGTCGCCTTGTGCTTCAGAGAAAAAACGTGGTAGAGCAAAACTTATAGAGGGAGACAAGAAAAATATGCTGGCAAAACTGATTTATCAGCTGAAAGAAAATAAGGTGAGAGACCAGAGAAGAGGCAGATGGAGAATGAAAGAAGACAAAGGAATGTGGTATCAGGTATTGTAAAAATAATTGAGCCTGGAAACCCTAATACCCAGAGTCTGTATGGTTCTGATAAAGCAGATGAGGCTCTAGAAGAGAAGAAGAAAAATATGAGTGGGAGAAATATGCAGGGTGAGAGGCCCACCAAAAATCAAATTCAACTTGAAAAATTGCAAGCCAGAACATCTCAGGGAAATTAATGCAAAACACAGGCATCCAATGATCAGATTAAAACGAGGGAAGCAGTAATAGCAGTATGTCCTTTGGAGAAATTGTGAGCAACATGCTAGCCATGAATTTGCAATGTAATATGACGGAGGGGAGATATAAAATCCAAGTAACAAACACAGGCAGCTAATCACAAAGTAGAGAGAAAACAGTTCCTTATCTATATGGCTTTGCTACAGCTGTATCTGGAGTATTTCATTAATTAAGGGTACCTTATGGCCAAAAATATATACATGCTGTGAAAGGGAAAATGGGGAAAAGCAAAAAAAAAACCCAAAATTACAGGGTTGATTTGGGCTGGTTTATGGGACCCAGAGGGACAGACTTATGAGGAAAGATTAAATAAATACAGTATGGCTTAGATGCTTAGACATGGCTGGGGGAACTAAAATAACCAGGTACAAACTGGCATAAACACTAGAAGCAGAAAGTACAGTCCTTATAAGACAACAGGAGCAGATGCCAGATATCAAAATGTCCTTTTAGAAAATTTCCTGAATGGTATGTTATTGTACAGACAGCAACACAAATTTTCTGCTCATAGCCCTCAATCTGGTTCTTATTTCAGCTCCTTTAAAAACACTAACCTCTCCCTGATCACCCTTGGCAGGCAGTTCTTCAGTTATCTGGAGATATTAAAAACCCCAATACTTTTCCAAGGAAAGGAGGAGGTGTAGGGT
This sequence comes from Fulmarus glacialis, assembly GCF_000690835.1. Taxonomy (NCBI): domain Eukaryota; kingdom Metazoa; phylum Chordata; class Aves; order Procellariiformes; family Procellariidae; genus Fulmarus; species Fulmarus glacialis. The sequence continues at coordinate 73,640 of NW_009202575.1, read as the reverse complement.
GGTGGAAGACCATAGACACAAATAGATACAGACAGCTCAGTATTTATACTCACGAACACCGAATCAGGAAGGTATTTTCTCAGCCCCCTCAAGCAGTGTCCCACAGGAGGTGGTCCCACCCGCCTCTGCAAGAATCTCTCAGCTTTTGAATGAGGCTGCACAGAATCAGCTGGGCTCAGCTCACCGTCGGTATTTGTACCGTGCCATCTGCATGCCACAGCCTCGAGACTAAAGCCCCCGGGTTCCAATTTGGACTGAAGTGTAGCCCTGCAAAGCAACAAGACCACACTGGACTGCGAGCAACAGCAGGCATTTCAGTTCAGTATTATTTTCCTGGGATTCAGCTTTGCATAAGGAGCTGCTGCAGGTTGTCTTCCCCTAGCTCCCTGGGGCTGAACGTGCCTCCACCATAGCTTGCAACACAGCATGGTGAAGAGGCGCTGAGGTGGCTTTGAGGTGGCTGCTGCCGTGGTGCTGTGGACATCATCAGCTCAGCGTGCGTTAGTCCACCGAACCAGTTTCCTGCAGACTGTAGGGGAGGTGGAAGTAGGTCACCTGAGAGAAGGTAACCAAAAAGCAAGTCTGTGATTGACTCTATTGTCTAATCAATACAGCAGAAGAGACAGCCTCAGGAAAAACAAAAAAAAAAACCCAAAACCCAAAACAAACAAACAAAAAAAACCAGCACCACTTTTCCAATATACACCAGAATCTTCTGAAGTTCACTTGTCGTACAGGCTTTGCTTACCTCCACAGTCTCAAACAAATGGTTTGCATTTAGCCCTGCAAGTTACATTGTCTTTACATGCCCCTTAGAATATTGCTTGACATCTGAGGGTCAGAACTGCTAAATTCCCTCGGCAGATCTGCTGTTGGGGGTTGCAAGCAGTGGTTCTCCAGTGGTTCTCTCCATTAAAAAAAAAAAAAGTAAGGAAGATTACTCTGCATCCACGGCTGAACAACCACACACCATATCATCAATACTGTGTCCCTGAGCAGCTGAGAGTGAGTGACATATTTTGGAATTTTAATGAAACCCATCAGGGAATATCTGATAAGTAAAACATCTGGAACTCAAAAATCCACAGAGTTGTGCAATAGTCAGGTGAGAACTGCTTCAATTCTCATTTTTGCCACACCTTCTTTATGTATTTTTAAATTTAAATGTATCTTTATGCATTTCTACCTTTAAAGTTAGCTCTGCCAAGCCTGCTGTCAGTGCAGTTTGGCTGTTACCCATTCCCAGCAGATGCTATCAAGCTGACCTGTGGTGAGGCAGGGCTGTCAGAGTAAGCGGATTCCAATGTATAGTAGTTGAGATAATAAATGATAGGGCCTGTACACCAGAGAAAACTGTGATTATATCATCACTCCAGTGCCCATTAAGCTCAGCAATTTCTAGCTATTTGAAAAACTGAGATGTCATTTCTGCAACATATAAGTGTTTTATTGAATGTAATAAAAAATACCATTTTAACAGTGATTGCTTCTCAGGACCTGCTCACAGGACTGTTATCTAAATAAACATTTCAGGAGGTTACTTACCTCTATCAGACTTTTCATTCATAATGTGAAGCTATATTGTTTTGGAAATGACAAGCACTTGGTGATTCATTTCTTTCCATGCCTGCCAATGCACACGGCATCGGGATTTGTACCAGGACAGTGTCCAAAGACTGGGAAGTGTCCAGGCTTCTGAATCTCTCACTTCCGGAAATCTTGCAAGGACTGGCTCTGAGAAGTTCCCACACTCCCCTCCCACTCTTTGGACTAGCACAGAAGTACAGCAAAGCTGTACTTTTAGCACTTCGACTCTTCTTCTGCAACTGGAGAGTGTAGTTAACTGAATTGTCTGAACCTTAGATAGGTTTGCATTTAATTTGAAGATATTTTTAGAAAGCTTTTTATTTTTCCTGTGCTAGTTCTTCCTTCATGAAGTCCTAAACCAGATAATTAAATGTAAAAGTTAATTTCATCATCTATTTGTACCAGAATGTGCCACCACACAGTTATGATAGAACTTGATAGGGAACTGAGGGGAGGCTCCCCACGGATTTTACTGGGTTTTGCATCAGATCCTGAGAAATCCAAACACCTCTTTTTCTTCTTAACCAAATTCCACTTCTAGTTTTGTGTCAGCCAAATCACAAAAAGAGAACTCGGCCCTCCTGAAGTAAGGGAATGCAGGATCAGCAGCCAGGGAAGAGATCTTAATACATAAATGCTCTTAGGGAGAAAATATAATGCAACTCTTTCGCCTTTGACCCAGAGACTTAATGAACCTGAATGGAAAGTACTGTTTCTAATTGGTGAAATGGTGCTCAAGAACCATCATATCTATGACTGTGAATTAACTGGAAAACTGGCTCAATGAAATGAAAAAAAAACCAAAAATCCAGAGCAGGAAACAAACGTAAACCAGTCCCACCAAGAAACAGATGATACAAACGCTATACAACAGAACAAAATGAAAGGACATGTGCAGACAGACTGCAGATGCAAAATACACTTACATCTTTTTAAAACCAATTAAATAGATGACAGAAATAACTCAATCAATGCTTGTAATTTACAAGGAAAGGATGCATATAAAAATGTTTGTGAGCGTTTGTGGGAGGGCAGATTTGCAAGCAGTGTCTCTGTGGCAGCATTAGTTTGCTTATCTGAAAATAAGGGATAGTAAACCAGGCTTGAGCAATTTTAGATTTGAATCAAGATTTAGGGCTAAGACACCAACTATTTGCTAGTTGAGACTTCACTATCCCAAATATATTCACAAGGGAAGATTGTAGATTGTAGAAAGAGACTAAAAATAGTTTGATCTCTTTCCTTCTAATGTTATTGACTTCAGCAGGGTTCCTCCTAATTTATTCACTGTTAGTGAGAAAGCAGAAGCAAGTATCTTCTAGTTAATTGCTGAAGACCCACGTTTTTCACTAAAAAAAGGTGAAATGTGTCTATTACTTGAGATTAATTTTACTCTGACCTGTTAATCCTCGCTGGATTATGGGATTCTTTGTTTATGTTCTTCTATATTTACCTGTAACTGTCATGGACTGAGCACCTAAGTGCCGCTGGTTCTAAAAAACTGGTATTTAAAGGAAAATTTTCTGTATCTTGCTAAGGCTCTGCTTTCCATGAGTTGCTCTATGCGGAACCCTATAATATGGTACTCATTCTAGGCGGCATGGAAAAAAGAAGCCTCAAACTTTTCTCCCTCTCCATTTTCTTGAGCTAATCTGGTAGCCCAGAAAAAGATAGAAAGGTAACATCAGCAACCAGAAGATCCCCTCTTGTCTGTGTTATTTAAGACTGATTTTCCAGCTGAGTCCACAAGCGCGGCCAAAAAGGTTCACACTGCTGGTCTTAGCACAGATCTCCAGGTTATTTCAGGATATGAAGCAACCTAGATGGTTGTCACGGCATATAGGAGGCCTTCCACTTCCTTTACACTCTTTTTGTGTCAGGATCTGGTCCAGATTTTTAATCTTGTGAAATATTAGTAGAAAGATTCCAATGTAAATCTCCCCCAGTCAGTAACCAGGAGATTCTGGTGCCCTAGAAATGCTGAAGCTCTAAGCAAACCATGGTGTACAGAGCGTCCTAAGATACCCAGTGCCACTCTTGAGATGGAGCTAGATCCATACTTCTTTGTTCCCATTTTAGACTTCCTTTCTATTTTATCATCTTGCTTTTCTTCAGTAAAAGTGTCAGTCTCCCTACTTACAGTCCCCCAAATAGCTACATGTATTTTGAGAGCTGAAATACCTTATGTTTGAATTTTACTGCAAGACATAACAATCCTGAAGACCACATTTTATAAAAACCCGAGATAAACAGCTTCAACGTATAGCACATTTAATCCTTCCTAAGGCCTGATTTAGGACAAAACTTACACTGAGATATAAGGACAAGTAATAGTGAAGTCTGGATGATGAAATTTGTAATGACTTATTCCTCTAGTAAAATACTCTCCTACAATCTTAATACACATGAAATTCCACTTCATTAAGTGAACAATTTGTAGCCAGTAGAAAGTTAGGGATGCCACATTTATGTGGAATGGAGATAATCTGGATCTAAAATGAAAGATGTGACTCATAATAAGTGACAGTTATGTATTAGATTGCATTTAATTTTTTTTCTTCCCTCTTCAGCTACCAGAAACTGTCTTTTTCTGAAGAGAAATCCCGCTTCCTCCCCCTCTCCTGCCTTCTCCTCCTCCTCCAGCTTTCAAGTTAAAATATTGAGAGGTGTTTAAAATGTATCTTACCATTTATAAACACACTTGATTACGAAGAGTACTGGAAGCAATGGTGCCACACTGTAGCACACCTATTCTATCACTAGTGCCTCACACATGCACACAGACACCACAACAAATGATCCTGTTCCTGTTCCCTTCCTGGACAATCTGTTTGGCCCCATCACAATGACTCCATATGCTCTAAACTTCCAGGAAGAACCATTGCATCTCTTCTTTCTGTCTGTGGCGTATGTTTTGGCAGAGGAATCCTGCAGGAGGAAAAGGGAACACCTCAGCTCAAGTCCTGGAAGCTCTTAGCACCAATCTGGACATTACTCTCAGAAACCCCAGTAGCTTAATAATTTAAGCATTTCACCTTCCATTAGCCATGCAAGCATATCAGATTTATTGATAAATTCAGTGGAATGTATGACAATGAGGAAAATGGATCCCCAGACAGACTTTGAACAGGAAAATCAAGCAAATTCGGTTATGCTTTGCTGAAGAAATACCCAGAGTTAGACATAATCCTAAACAGACCTAGACCTCCTTCTTCACCACTTGAAAACCTGTTTGGGCCTAGGGCAGAGCTCTATAGAAGCTCATAAAGCCATGCCTCTGTCTGGGGACTCTTTCTCCATGATCTGAATTGGCTTTTTCTTCCTCCACTGTTAAATAGGACTCTCTGATTGTGACCTTGCTCATCTTTAAGCAGTTCTTCGCTTTGTCCTCCCAAGTTTGCAGTTGGTATTAACACCTCTTCCCCTTGCTCTGGCTCTTCCCTTGCCCTTGCTCTGCTTGCTGCCTCACAGCCTTCATTTGGAAGAAGTTGAGCCCTCCTATGATATTATCAGGCTTTCACCCTCCCAAGGCAAATGTCTAGCCACACTATTATTGTCCTAGCTATTTATAGAAAGACACATCAATGATATCCCTATGTCCTTCATACCAGCGACATGGAGCGAGCCCTTGTGTAAGAAGATAAATGTTTTGTGGAATCAAACCAGAGTCTTGAAATTTTGGAGACCAGTGTCCAAAGGTATCACTCCAGAGCTTCTCATTGTATTTTCCACCCTTAATATTCACTTGACTTTTGATTTGAGGAGAATACCTGCTCTTTAAACACCGCATCTGTGTTCAGACACCATCATCCTTTAACTGCACTGACAGAGCACGCAGAAGGAACAAAGACCAGAGAGACTAATCCTCAGCTAATGGAAGATGTCATATCTCCACAAAATCAATTTGCTGAGGTGACAGCCTTTCTGTTGCTTTTGGTGAAAGCCACAACACCATGGGTAATAGTTTCTGAGAGCTGAAGCACTGGCTGTTGTATATGGAAATGAATCACACCGTAATTGAAGGCATTTTAAAATTAGTATTTGAGGCCTTGGCCATGTGAAATAGTTTTTCCTTGTGAGTTCCGGGACATAAGCTGCAAGAAGCAAACGCACAGACCATGTATGTCAATGATCTTTCCTTCATAAGACCTTTTCGGGACTGATTCTGTTTTCTGAAATAAATCTAGAGTGACATCTTCTGTCAAGTAAATTGCAGCCTTGTAAAACAAATGAGAATAACAAAACCCTTTCTTTCCTTCTTTTAACCTAATTTCAATGCTATTGAAGTATTCATAGAGATTTCTACCTTCTAATGGCAGCGATCCTAAAATGCAGCATGCAAAGGGCTAGTTAAGGACCACATAAACCTGGCAGCAAAAAAGAAAAATAATAGGTCACATTCAGAAGGGTTGTGAGTCTTTGCAAGACACCATCTTGCTGCTCCTCACAGAGCTGTATCTTATCAGCTTAGATTTTGTTTCTAGACTCTGTAAACTTACTTGCAGCATGCATAAACTTCAATAAATTAAGTGACCTATGTATGTTAAAACTGGCTCAATGTGTATGTCAAAGTTTTAGAAGAGTACGGCAAGAGAATCAATTAATGGGAGTCTATTCAAAGGTGTAAATTAAGATAGCTAACCTTTAGTTACTTTACTTTAGCTTCTTGACAGGTAAGTTACTATGTAGATTCAATTTCACACAAATATGGATAAATAGATGTCAGTAGATCTAAGTGAATCAAATTCTACAATAATTTAATGTTTATAAAAAGGCCAAAGTATAACTTATAAATAACCTCTGCCTTTGTCTCAGAACTGAATGTTTTTAAACAAGTCATTCAGAAATTAATAATTAGTGTTTGTTGATTCTTCACTTGTTCTTGTATCTTTTTGTAAGACTTTTTTAAAAAATATTTCAGGTGCTGGATTCCTTTACATAGAAGTGGGGAGAGCTGCTATTTGGGCAGGTGGGACACACAGCCGCATGGCCACTCTTCCATTGCATGGCACACAGCAGGAAAGCTGGAGGAGGATACAGTCTCCTGAGCTGCCTAATTTAGTTGCCTCCTAAAAGCATATTTGAAATAAACACAGCAGTTGCAGAAGCTAGACATTGCACTGTTGATGCACATCAGTATGAGAAAAAACCTCTACTGTACATCAGACACAACACACTATAAAGAATTGAGATCATCTCTGTTTGTCATGTCAAGAGAAGGAATTTGGGTTGATATGAATTACTTCTGCCTATGATACCTGTAGGCTCTGGCTTCCCCATCTATCAAATTTATGGCTCAGATTTTATCTGCTCACAGTCTCCGACGTTTTAATTTAGAGCTGTGTTAGGTGAAAACATCTCACTCCAAGACAATTCCTGATGGCAGGAATGTGATGCTATCCCTCTATTTTGCATAAGGGATGACTGACCTCATTTGGGGCTTGGAAAGAGTATAGCAATTAGTAAATCAATTGTCTTGAATGAAGACATCCTGGGACAAATTCTGGAAAGGGCTATGGGCTGAGGAATCCTTGGCCTTTGCACAGGCTCCTCAGGAGATGGGGAAAAGTGAAAGAATTCTTCTTTTTTGCTGCCCTGGGCAGTACACAGTACTACTGTGCTGGGTCAAAAGAGAGTCGGTGCCTGTGCATAGCCAGCAGCACATACTTGGAGAAGAGATTAAGAACAAGATATGAGGAAAGTCACTGTTCCCTTAACCTTCTTTACTAGCTGTCAAGGATTTCTTAAGGCAGGTTATCAGCTGCTCTTTCAGTGCGTTCCCACTGGCGGCAAAATTAATCCAGTCAAAATAACACCTAAATGCTCATGCAACACCTAGACTTCCCAAGTATGCCTGGGAAGGAGAAAGTTGGGGCTTTTTTAGTCAGGAAATTTCTTCTCCCTGCCCGCCCGAGATGCTGATTCATCAAAACCGACACTTTTTCTAACAGAAGGGCTTAGGATTTTTTAATTTTTTTTTTTTTTTCACTGTCTAGAAATATACTTTAGAAATTATAAAAATATTTCCCAGGGATGGGGGCAGGGGAGGGGGGGGGAGAGATTGTTTTCTGCTTCAAAACAATGTTCTGGGGTTTTTTTTAGTATTATTGTTATTGTTTTATTAAGCTGCCTACTGCTGCAACTGTTTTTAATGTTAAAAAGTTAAATGAAGTATTTTGATGGATAAACAACACATTTCTTTTGAAATTCCATTTGATGCATGTTTTTTGAAAATTAACTCTTTGTCTTAACAGAAACCAACATGATTTAATTCTTCTGTGAATAATTTTCGCAAGATAGAAAAATTCTTCTGCAGCTATAATCAAGCAGCAGCTTACATGCAACTTTGTGAAATAGTTCCTTCCCTTGTGTTCCTTTGAATCTGTTCCTCTCTGTCCTAAAGGCAGGCCTTATCCATACAGTATAGTTGAGTCCTAAAAAGAAAAGTGTGTTTCAAGTTTTCAAAGATAAAAGTAGGTGATTTAGGGAGTCAGTTTGCTTCAGCTGTCTAAAAATAAGCCTGGTCTAAGCAAGATTTTTAGGCTGTTTCTTTAGTTAATGGAAAATTAATATCAGCTGTCCAGGGTGTTGGTTCAAGAGCAATGTCTAAGATAGATGGGATTAATTATCTTGAAGACTTGCCTACAGGCTGACTATAGAGCAAGCCAGGTAACTAGCTCAGACTAGATGAACATCTTTTAGATATCTAAAGTTATATGAGATTAATGCCTCCTCTCCTTCCCAGGGAAATTAATGAGAACATGGAGGATTTATTAGCAATGTTTAAGTTGAGTTAGTCTTTTTAAACCCCTAAACAATTTTAGATTTTTTTCTGCCTTATATTGCTAATGATATATATTTCTCACTAACATAAAAAGATTTTGTTTTCCTAAACCATTTGATTTTATTGTTTGAACTCAACATCACCAAGCAAACCTGACTGAGCTGTCACACTGTCATCATAGGATCATATGGGAAAAAAGAGGAGAATATTGTTGTCCCCATTTTATGGAAGAAGACATGAGGGCATACAGAGATGAAATGATGCTCCAGGTCTTCCAAACCTTTCAGAAATTATAGATAGAAATATTAGATTGATGGTAAGCTGTTATTAGAAACAGAAACTAAAACTAAATAGTAGCACAGAAGATATCCCCCCATACAGCTATATAAAGACCCATAACTGAAGAGTTCATAGACTTTTTTTTCAGTACTGCTTATTTTCTGATTGTGAGTGTACACTTGTTAAACATATTTATGTAGCAAGTTATGTCAAAAAAACAAGTAACATAATTCTTAATAAATGCAAACCTGGTTTTCTCCTTTCTTCTGAGCTCACCAACATAATGGGAAGAAACAATAGCCTCTATTAGAAATCAGGCATCTGTAATGTAGAGCCAAGTCAAAAGTAGCAGAAATAGTGTATTATATGCTACTTTACGTTCATCTTCCATGTCTAAGCTGCCAACCTTTCAGCCTCTGTTCTTTGAAAGGGAGCACAAGAACTGTCACTTAATAGTCAAAGGACTTTCATTAACAATGAAAGAACTATCATTTAAATAAAAGTGAGAGTTGTGAAACTGATGTTGCAGCTGTCTGATCTCCACTTAATTTTTGTTTTTTATATCAGGCAATAATATTTCATTCAGCAACTCCAAAACAGATACAAATGATAAAATTCAACACGCCTTGCCTTTAGACCTCTGGCAAGAAACCTGGACCCAAATGACTGACACAAGACAAGTGCTAGATTTAGCATGTCTTCTTTGACAGCTGACCCAGCAGAATAGCACCTCAGTGGGCTGCCAGTCTTTTTTATATCTCCGCTCTCTCGATTATAACATCACATCCCATTTAGCACTCCAAATTCACAGCCATTTACGGACACCGCCCAAGCCTAGGCAGTCAGCTAAAAGGATATAACTGTCTCGTTATTACTATTAGCCATCAAAGTTCTGAAACATTGTCATCTTGTGGCAGGTTGAGGACATAACAAGGAAAATAGCCACTTCTCCAGGTTATTTCCCTGGCCCTGGAACCAATCGGCATGCCTGGGGAAATTTCAGGTGCAAGGCACACGTGTGAATTGCTGCAGAGGAGTTCCTTTAGTGCTATAGTGCGGGCAGACTGGGACAAACTAAATCACAGCAGACTTACATGGCAAAATCAGGTCTTTAACTTGTAGTGCTGTGGTTTGGATTCCCAGTGTAGCAATACTCATTAAATACAAAGCAATTTAGCCATTAGACCCACTCACTTTTTCATCAACCTGAGGAAGTACTAGCAGTTTGCATATTTATACCTGCTGCCTGGCTACATATATATCTAACCAATAAAAATTAGACCTGACAGAGGTTAAAAGGTGAGCTATAGCAACCTGATGCTAATAACTGCTGTACCACCCTAACACTTTTTCTCTTGTTTCTAGGAGAGCTCCTACAGGAAGAGGTTTGCCATCTCTGTTTTGTACTGTCACATGCCTTCTTCCAGAGCATCTGAAGGACATGTAAACTCAGCGCAGTTCTTCCCAGAGATTACACTGTGTGCACTCATTATCTGAGAGAACAGTATGTCACCTTACCTTGAGTCATCACTGAGTCAGAGTTTTAGCTCTTCAAGATTCAGTGCCATAACTTTCTACCCAAAGCTCCTGAATCATGCAGAGGAAAAAGAAAGGAGAGCTACAAAAAAACTTCACTTTGCATAAACACCTATAGACATGCCCAAGCTAAGGCCACATCTGTCAGGGTGGATGTAGACACACCTGAGCCCATAGAGAAGGAACTATTAGAACAGCCCCAGCAATATACCAATGCAGCTGTACGGATCTTAGAGTGAAGTTCTGGATTCGGCAAATTTGGAGGCCCATGTAGATATATCACTGGATGTCTTCACTGCTTAAGAGAACCCAGGCTCCAGCAGCATGTGTGTCTGCCTTCTCCCATCCCCAGCTCTTTGCTAACATATTTGTACTAGAAAACAGAGCTCATAAAGTCCCCAAGCTCTTTCATATGAAATCAAATGAGTGAGTTACACTAGAAATGATCTGACAGCATTGTATCTGGCTTAAAAGAAGTACTTGAAGGTTTATTGTTTCCTGAAGAGTCAAGCCCAAGGCCATCCGGTTCACTCTGTAATGTAAAAGGTAGAATTACCATTTTCATATGTCACCTGATGGTGGACTGTGGATGGAAGCCTCATGGAAGCTAATGATAGCCTCATGATATGTATAAAGTGAGTAAGTACCTTATTCTGACTGAAAGGAAAAAACAAGAGCCACCACCACAAACGCACGTCAAATCAGGAACTGAGCAATGTCAGCAGGGAGAGGTTCAGTAGAGAATGAAAGCAGATGGATATAGCTGTTTTTTTCAGTGGAGATATATGCAGGCATGTGTAAGCATAAACAGAGACATACAGAAATATCACAGACACAGAGCACAACAGAAAGTCAAAGGCAGCTAGTTGTTGTTTCACCCTGACCTGAAAGAAAGCCAGGAGAGCTTTGTGAGCAGAATGCAGGCTGGAAAACAGAAGAGGATGGGAATCATAAGAGAGAAAACATTCTGCTCTTCAATTTCTACCGATTCAGGGAGAGAGGCTTTTACATACATTTTTTATTAATAAACATTATTGAATCAAAGTTATATTGTCTCCCACCTAAAGATTTCCTCCCAATAGAAACAACCTGCAGAAACCTAAGTGTTTGCTGAAGGCTAGGACTGCAAAAGGGAGGGATGCACCACATTTAGGCTCATGTATGAAGGCTCCTAACCCACCTGTGGGGAGCATAAGGCCACAGTTCTGCACTGACCAGCCTCAGACCTCGACTTCCCGGGATCACTCAGCCACACGACCCTGACCCAGATTAGGCAGGTAGGCAAAGCTGTTTTATGCCACTTGCGGGAGAAGAGAAAGTACCTGACTGTAAGTAACATCAGAACCGAGCAGTCAGATAATATCTGAGCTGGCATAAAATCTAGTACGTAATTGCCTGCCACAAAAATCCCTTGAGCACACCGGAACAGTCAGGGTTACTTTGCACCAGTCCAGTGCCGCACCATATGGTTATGACATTTTAAATCCTATGTTGCATTTTCTAAAACCATATTTTCCATTCCTTGCAGCCACAGCCTAAGGAATAAAAGAGCAGGGAAAACACTGCAAAGATAGCAGACAGCTGAGAGGCAACATTAAAGCAGAAGTATGCTTCAAATCCCATCCCTCCATGGGATTTATTGAATATAAATAGAGTAGCAGGAACAGAACTGAGTGCCCCAAGCACTCCTGTATCTTGTTTATTATCTGGCATGATGCACATTTATTTATTCCACGTAAAGCAGAAGCTTTAGCAGAGGGAATGAGAATATCTTCAGTCTGCCCACAGTAGTTAATCCCAGGTTCAAATCATTTCAGAAAGATGAGGAAAGTTAAATCCTTCCCATCATCACCATAAAGTCTGAGTTATAATTATTAGATGAATGATTAAAACAGGAATGAGATAGAGACAGAGAGAGACATGTCAGCACTTCCAGAGATGCTCCATGTGAAACCCAGTACAATAAGCAGCACTGGAGCATGCTTACAAATCAGTCACAGAGGGAAGCTAGACAATTTGTGAATCTAGCTCAGACCTTTAGGCATTTAGGGAGCTTCACTGTGACAGCGTTCAGCACTTGTGCCCTTTAGGTATCACCAGTGTGAGGCAGCAGCGAAGCAAGACTACAAATCCGAATTTTGGACCTAACTATTAAAAGCACCAGTGAGGTGGGTCATCAGCTCCAGCTGCTTTGGGATAATAAGAACCCAGTGCCTCGACGAGAGTGCGTGGCATACAGCCACTGCCTGCTTCAGCCTTGGAGAGGACCAGCATTTCCCCCCTAACAGTGCAAAATCGCACTGTGGATTCTTTGCTATCATGGCTACCTTTCAGCATTGAGGTTGTGTGTTTGGATATGAGAAGGTGGATATTTAATACCGTGCCAGACAAATCTCTGGTGTAAAGTCTGTCAAGATGAATAAAGTTTCACCATGGAAGAATTTGACCTACTGTTATAATTCAAGGAGTTTCAGGACTAAGGGAAAGTAAAGGAGAATGTGTTCACTGCTTAAAGGATGGCCTAAGTATTATTTTTCCAAAGCCATTCATTAATATATTTTTCTTACACCCATGAGAGTCACACTCCTATAAATGCTGTCTCATATATTTTGAAGCATAAAAGGTGACTGGTCCCTACTTAAATGAATGAAACAATGTTCCTTTCTAATCAGATTTTAAAGGAGATCACTAATCAGCAATTTTTGAATGAGGAACAGTAGCCAGCTAATCCATATCCTGTGATACCTTCACCTTCCCATTTACGTTCTCACTGCCATTGTTCACATGGCTATTTAGCCGATCAGATGCTGAAATGTTGGGTTGGCGTTTATTCAAGCTACGTAAGCATTTTTATGCAGACCAAGGGAAAACACCTAAACGGTACCAAAGCAAAGAGCAGATGTCTGCAGTTATTTTCCTTGATTGAATTTCAATAGAATTTACATGAGGTCCTCTTCGTATTCAAGTTATCACATTAGGGAGTCTGGGCTTGTGGCAGAGAATGACAGACGTTTGAGAAATTTGTCCAGCATTTGCAGAGGACAAGCTTCCAGATCTGAGCAGAGAAAACAGTGGAGTAGAGTTCACTCTTCCAGGACTGGAAAGGACACAGTGGATTGCTTTTGTGTTAGGTTCAGAGTCGGCAGTCTTCTCAAATAGCTCATCTGATGCAGCACATTCAATTTCTGCATTAAGTCAAGGTTCTTTAAGGCATTTAGCCTTTAAACTGTCTTAGCTAAGTATCTTTGAGGGTTAATATTTTGGCTTATCTTGGAGGTGAATTGTAATGTCATTTACTTTAATCAATTTTGTTGAACAGCTGTCAGCCACTGCAGTTACACAGAGTCCTGAAGGAGTTAGGACACAAGCTCTGCTTCCCCCTCCTAACTCTACTTTCCCAAGGCATTAGAGAAGATAAAACCTTATCGTCTTCACTGATCTCCAATGCTGGAAGGAAGGCTGAGAGGTCGGGATTAAATGAATGATCCTGTCATTCCTCTGGAGAATCATGCTACCAGTAGTAAAGGAAGTTTTCTTCTTCCTTGGAGAATAAACTGATATTACGGACTTGAAAGATGGCTGCTATCCTGGCTGCTCCAGCAATTACTGAAGTAGACTTGGTGTCTGGAGTCTTTCAAAGGCGGCATGTCAAATGATATTTTACTTTCCAGGTTAGAAGTTAAGCACATAAGTATAAACTGAGCAAGAGGCAAGAGATGCTACCTTTAAAGCAGGGAAAACGCCATCTGTCAGCAGTGCTCAGCCTCTCCAGGAGGCAGCAGTTTCTGGCTCATGCTGAGTTCAGAGTCCTGTGGGACTCAGAAACTGGAAAGCATCAATGCCTCCATGCGCTTGCCCTGCTCTGTGCGATTCAGAGTCTGACACCCTGCAGTACTGACCCATGATGGAGACAGCCTCCACAGCTGACAGATGTGCACTTCTACAGCCTGATCTTTAAGAGGTGGGTGTGCAGGACAGGGAAGCTTCCCAGTGCAAATCTGGTACAAACCAAGGGAACCAAACACACTGACATACAAGCATTGTGTATTCCCATGGCATGCTGCTCTCCAAGACTGTAGAACACAGAAGGTGACCCTCCTAACTACATTATGGTCAATCTGTTCTTCTGTCAAATGGGCAATTTCTGAAGATCTGGTCTTTATTTTTTCTCTGGTCAAAGTGCTCCCTGTGTGGTATATTAGAGTACCAGCCCCAGAAGAACCAATGCCTTTCGTATTACTGTGGAAGAAGATGCAGAATAAGTGCAGTTTCACAGTTACTCTCACTCCACAAGCAATACATGACAGCAAATTGCAGATCCTATTGGAGCTGCTTCTTCAGCCAGGTACCGTCAGGAACAGAAGAGGTTGCACTGCCACTCTGCTGACTGCACCTGCAGGGCGACTCACACCCCCCTTCTCCAAATCATCATGTTCTGCTCTTGATGACCACTCTTTAAACAGTGAGGGAAGGCCAGTACTTCTTATGGAAACCCATAAGAACAACTTGGGACACAACAACAAACCTGGCTGAGATGATGTGGCTGAAGCCATTTTCTAGAGGAGTGGCCAAGGCTGCCCGAGGGGAAATGCAGCAATTACAGGTGACCTTTCACCTCACCAGCCTCCACACTCTGCCTTTCTGCCTCTTTCAGTTGCCCTGATCTTTTGCAGGTACATCTATAATTTCCTATCTTTAAATACAGGGGAAATGGGTGCCTTTGAAGGCAAGGAAAAAAGGACAAGGAACAGGATATTTTGTTTGTTCAGAGCCCAGAACAACTTTCATTTACTCTGGCAGTAGCAGGCTCCCTAAAAACACATACTAATTCAGGTTAAAGAAAAAGAGTAATCAATCAACTTTTGCATTAAATCTCACTTACCATCTGCCCAGGCGATTGTAATTCAAATGTTTTCCCCTCCTCATCTCAGATAGAGTTTTTACTCTCAAGTACCTGTTCAGGAAAGATCTTTTACTTTCATGAATATATATATTCATGTGTATATGAAGATATGAATATGAAAATACAGAAGTATCATCCATACTTCATCACAGACTGTGCACATTAGTCATCGTGCTTCTTATCTTTAGTCATGAGTGGTCATTAAAAAAGCCTTTTAGGAGAATCTTTAAGTTTATCAAAAACTGTGTTATAATACATTTCCTACTGATTAGTCTACAGGTATACAGTGGTAATCACGAAATTCACAGCTGCAGCTAAATTATACACTGCTAAGAGAGGATGTGTACATTTGAGACTGGACTCTCTAGACTGCCAGTGAAAGACTGGTTCCATCCCAAAAGCTTCATTCTAGTCAAAAACAGTGATGAGTGGGAGAGAGGAAGCATCATTAAGCACAGTGTGCATATGGGGAACAGCAATACAAAGAAAAGGACTTGCCCAAGATCACACAGGAAGACAGGGACAGAGCTGGTAATTGAACCCAAATGTCCTGAAATGCAGCCCAGTTGCCTTAATAGTAACTTTTTCCATTTTATGCTGTCTCTAATTCTTTTCACTTCACTTAGATATTATGGTGACAGCTGCCTTACAGAAACTTAAAATGGATGGAAAGCAGGTGTCAAGAATTTCTTGGACATAAAAGTAAGCAAAACAGAAGAGATTTTCACTTTCTCCAGGCTGTATACTGACTTGTCTGCTACCTTCATCATAAGAACACCACACTACTTTGATGGCTTCCCTAGCCCTTTTATATAGATCATTTTTGTAATTGATAGTGTTACTGTGAAAAGCAATCTGCTGCTGAATTAAAGATTAAACCAAAACTAAGCCCTTAGTCAGTGTGAATGTGTATATTATTCAAGGATCCTGTTTATTATAAAGGTAATTCTACTTTTTAATGCCCATGAAGATTAAAAATAAACTAGTCAAAGCAATGAGCTTACTGTAAATTATATTCGCAGAAGGGACAAGTCTGAATTGTCATTACCAGAATAGTCTGACTCAATCATTTTGAAAAAGGTTGTGTTATAAAACAGGATGATCTGTACATATTTTATACAGCTCAATTTCACCCAATATTTTTCTTTGTAAACTCAAGAGCTGGCAACACATACATGTTCCCACGCTTTCTTCGTTAACGGGAGAGAGAGATATCTTTTTTCTTTTTCAACACACAATCCAACTGAAGCCAAGCAGTCAAGTAGGATGGCAGAGAGAGGAAAGAAACAAGTAGCCCACAAACCCGCAAAAAGATTTCTGCCTGTCGTATGCAAAGCACTAACCTTAAAGCACAGCTGATTAAAGAAACAGCTTATTGTCCTGGCAGCAGACAGGAAAATTTATCTGACAGCTATCCACTGGTGTTCCCAGCAAGTGCCGTATTTAAGGCTTCACCGACCTGGAAGAGAGGAAACCCACGTTCTGGCCACAGACCAGTGGGGTTGTGTGACCTTCTGTTCTGCACCTGGTTCCTCTGACTAAACACTGATACCTACATGTAAGCTAGTCACTGTAAACTTAATTGAGAGCAAATGAACTCATCCAAACTAGATGTCTCAAGTATGGCAACAAAAACCCATCCTGAAATTGCTTCTCTCTCTCCATTAAGCAGAAGAGGACTTTTTGGCAGCTTGCTTAGCTGAGAAGGTGTAAACTCAGTGAGACAAATCAGGGCCCAGCCTCTTCTTCAGGCTTTCACAGCAAATAGTTTGTTTGTTAGTTATGTGTCACTTCCACTATACAAATAAGTATAGAAAAGGAAGACATGGACATATTAGGAGGGCCACAAAAATGATCAGGAGGCTGCAACACCTCTCCTACGAAGAAAGGCTGAAAGAGTTGGGGTTATTCAGCCTGGAAAAGACAAGGAGGCTGAAAGAGTTGGGGTTATTCAGCCTGGAAAAGACAAGGCTCCAGGGAGACCTTATTGTGGCCTTTCAATACTTAAAGGGGGCTTATAAGAAAAATGGAGAGAGATTTTTTACCAGGGCTTGTAGTGACAGGACAAAAGGCAATGGTTTTAAACTGAAAGAGGATAGATGTAGGTTAGCTATAAGGAAGAAATTCTTTACAATGAGGGTGGTGAGACATTGGAACAGGTTGCCCAGAGAAGTTGTGGATGCCCCATCCCTGGAAGTGTTCACGGTCAGGTTGGACAGGGCTTTGAGCAACATAATTTAGTGGAGATTTCCCTGACCATGGCAGGGTGGGTGGAACTAGATGATCTTTAATGGTCCCTTCCAATCCAAACCACTCTGTGATTGTATGGTTATTAAAAAAGAGTCATGTCTTCAAAATACCATAAATTCAAACAAAGTCATGGTCAAGATAACTTGGGGCCTGGGTTTGTGAACTTTCATCCCAATGCGCCTGCCCTCATCAGCTCTTCTCTCTGCTATGTAAATATGCAGCATTACTGCAGCATGTGGGACAGCTATTCATAGCATGACTTGCTTGCATTGTTTTGGTTGCTATATATTCACATCTGATTGCCTTGCAACCCTGGTTTTGTTTACAATTCTCTGGTATTGATTTTATCAGTTGTGCATACGTACTTAAAGGCTATTTTAGTACAAGGCCATTTAAAGCCTTTCAAGCCAATCAGTGCCATTGAGAAGTCACAATTTATAGGCATACAGGAGACATGACAATTTTGCCATCTGGATCTGAAGCAAGAAATGGAAACAGAAACATTTTACCTTAATTTAAATAAGGACTAATCCCTGACACACCAACAATTATTTATAAAATCTTGGTCATCTCCTATGAATGTGTGCTCTGTGTTTCAGGGACCCAGAAATGCGGCTGTGGTACCTTCCGTCTGAGAAGGGAATGTGGTCCTGATCCATGCTCAGAGTTTGAACCCAGCTGCCCTACAAGCATTGCCCAGAGCTCACAAAGCAGAAGCAAAAAAGTGTGGACCAAAAAACCTTGCAAACAGACCACTTATGGAGAACGCAGATTCAGCCCCCAGCCTTGTCCCCTCTTGAAACAGGTGCTGTAAGATCTTGTACGGCCTCAAGAGTAATGTTGAATAAAATCCTGTGGCCAACTTATCTGTTCGCCTATAAAAGACATGGCATATTTCAGTGGGGAAAAACATTTGTTAAAGGTCAAAACATTTTGTCTGCCATTTTCAAAAGAAAATAATTTTTGGTTCAGACTGACAGTTGCCCCAGCATTTACCTTTGGGGTTTTTTTTAAAATTATTTCTCAAATTAACTCCAATGAAATATTTTAAGACTTAAGCTTTTTATTAGGATGAGCAACTTCCCCCCTAAAGAAATCATTTTGGGTCAATGTGAATGGAATTTTTTTCAGTCAGTGAACTGAAAAATCAATTATTCCAGCAGCCACTGCTGTGAGCAACTCAAGGGCAATGTGAGACCAGGAGACAAACTGGGAAAGAAGAACTGACTGATCCTGCCATAATACTTTTCAATATAGTGCTACCCACCTTTTTCCAACAGGCTCCCTCTTACAGTTTCCAGCTAAGTCACATCTCTTGATCAAATATTGCTAGGGTTGGTGTTAAAAAAAAAAACCCAAAAACCAACAAACAAAACAACACAAGAAGGAAAATGAAAGCAGCGGAGTTCCATTTCTGCAGCTGGAAGCTGAGAAGGGCATAAATACATTTTTATGATTTAGTTAAATTAGAAGCCATTTTGAGAAACCATCCTATTAATGTCCCCTCCAATCCCAGGTAGACTGGGCAGGGGAGGAGGGGCAGTAAAATACTCTTCATAGGATCATGACACAAATGCTAACACCAGTGCTCTCACACTCATTATTTTCTGTGATTCTTAAAATACCAATTAATTTCTCATTTCAGGAAATTTATTTCCATTCTCTGCTTACTCTGAAAAAAATACTACGTATTTATCCATATTTAAATACTTCTTCAGATGCTTAACCTTCTCCTACCTCTTCTTTTTTTCATCTCATTTACTATAACTGGCTTGGGAAGCATTTAGAGGATATAATGCATAGCCTCAAGACACTTGATATGTGATTGTACTTATCTATATCACTGCAGAAAAACAGAAGCTTTGTTGACTTGTGAGTTCTCCCAACAGCAACACAAACCAAATCTAGTTCTTTTGGTAAAAATATGTCAAAATATAAATGGGGATACCAATTCTGTTAATTGATGAGATCTGCAGTTTTCTCCTCCTTCCGCACACAAGGTCAAATGAAAGTAATAATAAGTCCCATCAAACTCAAGATCCAATCTCTCACACAACAGGTCACCTAGTTCTGTGTGCACCAATATATTCCATTATCAAAAACATTTTGATATTTAGGGGGGAAAAAATCTATTTCTAATTTTATTTTCTCACTTCTCATTATTTCCCTGTTTCTCTACAGCAGAAGTTAAATTGGTTTCAGTGTAGCTGCAGTAGCCTGAGAAAGAGTAAAGATCTGTGCCTGGAAAATGGTAGGATGAAGTTTGCCATCTGGCCATGGGGCATAAATGTATGATTAGCATCACGTTTGACCACCTATGACTCCCTTGCATGGATGACTTTACAAATAGCTTAACTGGCAACATCCTGTGGCAAGATTTTTGAGTAGTCTTCTTCCACAATCCTGCTAAAGATGAACATAATTTCATATTGAGGTGCCAAAATCAACTGACCCAGTTGTCACATGGAAACAGTATTTTCTTAGTGCCAACAAGACTTTCAGTTTCCAGGTCTGAACTAATTTTTGGATTCCAATTAAAAGAAAAGCTAAGGCCATTGAACAACCTTTAGGGAAGAGTAACAGGGAAAGGAGAGTAAATTAATTTTCATATAATTGAGGATCAATGCCTTTTGCCTTTAAGCAACACTACTTAAAAGGCAGTCTGTTGCCTGAAAGTAATGTGCTTTTTATTGTTTGGCATAACTCCAAGGCTTGCTACAACTACAAATAGCTGAAAAAATGAAAAACTATTTCTGGTTCTTTCTAGTTTGTTTACTTCTGCATTTGCATGCACTCTATGTATCTTCAGTTTCATTATTTTCCGTGTTTCTGTGACTCTTTCACACTGCAACACCAGAATGAAAATTATGATTGTAAAGCCCCAAGAATTTGCAGAGCAATCATAGAGTAGGAATTTTATCTGATACTACTTTTAACAATTTTTTTATAAATGAATATATTTCAAGTTGATAAGGTCCCTTTAAGTCCTTCGACTCTGATAATCTGTATTTCTGATTATCTTACGCATAAATACCAGCTTGAATTTTTCAAAGCAAAACCTCATTTTCTTATTTTCTGCAAATATTTGCAACATGCATTTTTTTTTATTTTCCCGCTGATGTTGAGATGAGGATTTATATGACATTTCTAAGTTCTGAGAGTGACTTGATTTTCCTCTTCAAACACCCCAGGTACCTTGTCTTCTTTTAAGCATTCTCTTTCATGGCCCAGTTCAGCAAAAGGATTTAAGCACAAGCTTAATCCTCAGTCAAGTAAAGTACATAAACATGTTAAGTTTATATGAATGCACACCCTAAAGCTAACACCAAAATGTGTGACCATTCTGTCTCCTCTTGACTTCAAAAGACTAGTAGTCCAGGTATTTTCAGAAAGGCAACATATTTCATTTAATTTAAAAAAAAAAAATTCCATGATCTTTCAGATCCCATAAAAGCCCAAACTATTTCCAAATAACTATTGCCTCATCTCATATCAGAATAAAAAATTAGCTTTGGTGGTTTTGACAACAAAATCCTTTTCTTTCCATTTGTTAAAGAGATTTTCATACTGAAAGCTGTAAAACTCAAAGGTACCACTGTTTACTGTGTTTGGATTCACTATCCTTAATAGTCAGAGTGGGCTGAGAATTTTTCAGCGGAGTACTTCTCTGCTGGAAAACACTGTTTCATAGCTGAAATATGCTGCTTTTGGAAGTCCTCTTCTCCCTGGCCTGCCCCGGCTAGCCCCAGCAGGACGCAGCCCTTCTCTATGCCTATGGGACCGTGATGAGAAGGGAAGAGTGTGAGAGGAGGAGTGGGAAACAGCTGCCAAGCCAGGCGATGGTGAGCAGGACTGAGAGATAAGATTAACAAACATTTTGGGAACCAGCTATATTTCTAACAGCCAGCTGGACTGGACCACCTGCAGCACTGCTCTGGTTTCAATGAAGCAGCACCTTCTGGTGCTCATTTCCTTATTCTTTTTTCCTTACTTTTTCAGGATCACTGAAAAGATACTCCACACCAAATTTTCGTCTGCAAGTTTGACCCTAGTGTTCTTCAATTTCTGTCAAAATTATTCCCTTGTGAAAGGAAAGCCATCAGCATTTGTTCACTGTAGATCCAATTTAGCAAAGCTTCATTCTTAAAAGTAACTTTTTAATGCCTGAAGAATCTACATACAATGATAAAACATGTACTTTTGTAAGGCACATTTGTAAATTTATAAACTTTTTCAGGTCCTAGCAATTTTTCCTTTGATTTCTACTAGAATCTCTGCTTGGTTTTTTTCCAACCTTTAGAAATGGGATATCACCACTGCTTACAATGTCCTGAATTGCTGGGTGCAGATGGCATTCCCATTTTAGGATGGCCTATTTGATGTTTGTATTTCAGGATCCTTGGGCAAGTCCCTGCTGTTGTTTACAGAACATTTTTGTAAAGTACATTTGTATGTGTCTTGCTGAATAGTGGCTAATAGAGTTAAATGTGGCATGGCATTTGGAAACATTGCAAGCTCACAATTAATAATACAGGAAAAAAATTGAACAGAATGCTTTATGGCAGTGTGCGTTTACTGTACATCTATGTTTTGTGCTGACTGCATTGATGTTACATTAGCATGAAAATCATGCCACTAATGAGATTAATATTTCTTAAAGAAATATTAACAATTATCTTTGAGAAAACCCAGAATATAAATTCCACAATCCGTTGTCAAAAATAATATTATACTGTTCGTATTTTTAAAAGTGATGTTGTAAAGGTATCATCTTGATTTCTTTTCAAGCCCTGTAAGTATTGTACAAAATAGTCTGTGCTGGTGAAATTACCTGGCAATGCCTGATGTTCCATGATCATTGTTCCTGCAGTACAGCTGGAAATTCAGAAATTCAGCAGTCAGAATCTGATTAGCCATGCTTAATCATCATGAGCAGCAGTTCTAGGAATATATACCTAGTCCTGCTAACTCAGTCTTGTCTTCATCTCTGCAATAAAAAGGTTTCCCATCTACAGTCTATTTGCTTGCAGTTAACTTGATGCTAAAGTATCCATTGGACTCTTGCATCACCTCTCCAGTGATGGAGGATTATTTCTTGATCTGCCTTTAAGCAAAGCTGTAACTTTTCCAGACTGGTCTACGAGTCTGGCTGGTAATGAGATGACTGCTCCTTTTCTAGATATGAATGATTCATTTTAGATCAGAAAGGTCAGGCTTACATTACATTACATTGTTTAGTTTACAATGCATTCCTTGCATTGCAAGTTGCCTTGGTATTTTTGTAAAAAATTCAGAAAGTCATTATTTGCTATTTCACTTAAGCCTGCTGTGTGCTAATAAGAAAAACCAGATCAGCAGTAAAGTAAAAAAATTTTCTTTAGGAATAAAGATGATGGGAATCTTACAAAATCCACCTTGTGGTGAAACAAATTTTTAATAAAAATATTTTATATCTCCTATAAATATAAAGTTCTTATTAGAGCAGGTTAAGAAATTTTTTTTTTTTGGGGGGGGAGGGGGGAATACAGAGAGGGAACTATCATTTTAGCTTTTAGTTTAAAATATGCCATCCAATATCAATACATAAACCCAAAGAATTTGAATAAGATTTAAAGTGCTTTGCTTTTTAAAAAAATATTGAATTTAATGCTAAAATAAAAGTGGAGTTGTAAGCATTTTGAGCAGCTCTTCAGAATTTAATAAAGTGAAAACATATCTTATTAGATGACTGAGACTGGGCCAGGGCTTATAATTAACCATTGCTGTGCTTGTTGAGCAGAAGTGCCAATCGTCTTCTCAAAAAACTTGTTTTGAGTTATAATAATTTGAAAACCAATCAATTTCTTAGTACCTTTGTTCCTGTGTGATCCCAATTACAGAAGCAACAATGTGCCTATACCTATCCAGGCATTCAAAGATTTACGGACTGGTTTAGCAGCCCAGTCTAAAGGCTCTACTCTGACAAACTACCAATGACTACAGAGGAACTGCCACACCTACAGGGATCTGCCTACCCAGAATGGACAAGTTCATTGGCGTTTAATTAAATCAACAGAAGCTACGTTTGGTTCAGGATTTCCCTAAGCTTCAAGTGGACAGGGGAGATGCATGATATATGCTGTTCTTTTTTTCCGATCTTTCCAACTTTTGGCCAATGCCAGAGGTAGGATGCTGAATTAGACAGACATTTTGTCTGACCCTGGCCAGCTGTTGTTACAGTGGTCAGGACCAAGGCTCTGCTACTTACAATGTCCTGATATGTAGGCTCAACACTTATTCTAACTTAACTATGAACTTAAATTGTTCTTAATTATGAAACTTAAGATGTTTCCCCTAAGTGTTTGCAGAAAGAAGTCTCCACCTATATAAACAGAATATACCAAAGAACACATCAGTATATAATCAGAAGAGCTGAGACACACATAAGCATGACTACTGAGGCTCTAATTATGGAACTTCATTAAAAATTCTAGACAGAAGAACCCCAGCATCAGCCTGCTGTTTCTCTCATACTGACATTGGACTGTTTGAAACCGGGACTGAACAAAGAAGCTCCATTCTCTACCTCATGAAAGGGTTTCTTCCATCCACACTACACCCTCAGAGCCCAGTAAAAGAAAAGAGAAAAAAAAACAAAAAAAACCCCCAAAAAAACCAAACCAAAAAAACCCAAAACAAAACCCACAAAACCCACAACTAGAAAAGTTTAGAAAAAAACTTCTAACCAGCCACACTGAAGGCAAAAGAAATGTTATAGTCCCAAAGTGTTCCAGCTGAATTTCTGAAAGGCATCTTTAAAAGCCTTCTGAAGCCTTCTTAGCTTCTGAGCTAAACAGCCATCTAAGCAGGTTTCTGAAAGTCTTCTTTAATAGCAAACCGAAACCTTCCCTATCGCCTGCGCAGCTGTCAGTCTCTCTTCCATGCCCTAACCCTGGTAAGATTTGCAGCTGTCTTTTATGAACACCATCTTTGATGCTGCAATGCCCTAAGAAGACATGCCTTTTTCAGGTAATCTAGATCCGTCAATCTGTCCAAAACTAGTACATTATTCCATAGTCAGTAGTTTATTTTGTGACAGTAACAGGCAATAAAATAATGCAGTGAAATATTTTAGTGTGAGGAGTCTAATCCAGCATAGGTTAATAAAGTCTGGGTGATTCATCATGGCACATTATTTATCCACAGTAATTTGCTAGGTAGATGTGTGAAATCCCATTGTAGTCAGTTGAAATTTATGTGCTGGGCAGTTTTTAGCTTTTTTTTTTTTTCCTTTTTTAACCACAAAGGACATTTACTTTCCCCACAGCAATTGAACAATAACCAGGAGTTGTAAGAATTGCATGATTTCTGATTAAAAAAGCAAGACACAGATTAATGCTGATCTTTTTGCAATGCAGATCTGGGAAGACCTTTTAAACGCTGCTTTTTAAAAATGATGCAAATTCTGCTGAAAACACTGCAATGGTTAAAAATAGTTTGGGAATTAAAACACATTTGGACACAGATTTGAATGGTTAAAAAATATACATCAACAGAAACACTTATCTAGGACAATTTTTAGAACAATTTAAGTTAAACCACTGCAGCTTGTGTGCTAAGACAAGCCCCACTAGCCTGAATATTGGAATAGAGCACTAGGTAATGGAAAGTTATGAGACATTATCACAGAACACTGCAAATGAAAATATTGTTAATTAACTGCATGAGAAAACAGCATCATAAAGCACTTGAGGGTGTTTTCCGAAAACTTCATTACTGACGGTAAAGGCTGAAAACTTAAGAAAAAAAGTTATCTCCTCTCCCATAATCAAAGCATCTTTGGTGCTAGGAACACAATGTGAGGCTCGTCTGTGAGCAAAACGCTGTCTCCCTGGAAACCGCTAGAATGTGTCACTTCATCTGATCCCAAAATGACAGAGAAGAAACAAGAAGTGTGAAATCCTTTGCTGTGGAGGTTAGCATTTTATTAACAAACACCTGCAGTTTGATGTTTAGCAGTACCTGAAACATATGATTTCCTAATTGCTGCAAAAGGCATTCAATCTCCTTTACAGTTGCATCTGTCATGACAGAGGACCTTCCTTTCACTGTTATTTTCCTGCCTGTTTAACAGATCATAGACTTGAAACAAAATTATAAATATCTCCTTTGCATAATTTCCTAATTAACCCACTCTTTGCTTCACTAAAAATTACATTAACACTTTCCCAGAAGCAAACTTAACATATTTATTCAACACCACCATTGGGACTTTATCAACATAACTGTTATGTGTACGCTAGGCATAGATCTAGGATTGCTCAAAACAAAGTCACACTAATTTTAACTAGGAACACTTCCTAAACCAAAGCTGTAGAAAAGGGACATTGATTCAGTAGCAAACCAACCAGTGTGCATCACAAGCAACAATTTTTTCTGTAAAAGCTGCTCTGGGTTCTCTGATCTGACTAAAAATTAAGGCTTGCTAGGGAGCTTCTCGGTCTCCACACAAATAATTATCCAGATTTAGACTGGAATTTCTGGTCACAATCAGAGAGAGAGAGAGAGAGTGTGTGTGTGCATGCTCTGGGGCAGCAATAGTCATGTGCAGGCTGATGCCCTTCAATTACACGGCTGTTTCCACACTACTTGACCCGGATCCATGTAGGGCAGTAGTGGAGGCTAAAGCTAAAGTGTCCTTAGAGTTCTTGAATAAATCAATGTGTGGAGACAAAAAAGGAAAGTGAACACCAAGCTCTTGGCTATCATGGGTTGAACGCCTTATTCATTTTCTCTCTGCTTGGAAGGCAAGCTGCTTCAAAAGCCCTTAGTTTCCTACCGCTGCAGAGGGGAAAGGGAATATCTAGAAGATACGTGAGATACAAAACACCTTCATATCTAACCCAGTTATTTACTTAGTCGGAGGCCCACCAGGCCTGCTGGGCGTAAGCAGAACTCTGCAGTGAATAAGATATTTGAACACAGGACCCTTAACTTTTTCTAGAGTTTGCAGCTGGATGATGAATGAGGGAGGATTGCAGAAAGAGTGCCTGAACATCGTATTTGAGGACTGGACTCTACACCTGCTTTCTTTCACATGGTACCAAAGCAATGTTGGGTAAATGTCTTTGACTGCAGTGATCACAGCTGCACCAATGGTGACAGTTCGTCCATCCATCATCATGTAAGCCCTTGAGTTGTGAATCTGCTCCACAAAAATGCTGTAACAATGGATGTCAATGGATGGTGAGACATAAAAAGCTACATAATATTAAGTACTCTGGAAATAAAACAAGCCATCAATTGAGTCTCATTAATTTAATATTAGGAAACCCCCCAAAGTGGAATATTTCAATCTTGAACTGCCCATGCTTTGGTATCTCTGTCTGTAATACAACAATGTCACAACCACTTTTTGTGCATGTTACGAAAGTCAGTTCATTAATAGTTAAGAAGCACTCAATCCATACAGAAATGAATGTCTCTTTCTCTGGAGGACAGTCTGAATGACATGTCATACAGAGGGCATGGGCCAAGCGTTAAGCAGTGAGGGTAAGATGGAATGGTGAATCCCTATTTGTTTAGAGATCACTTACACTGTGATGAGTGGGGACCATTTAAAACAAAAGAAGTAAAAGAAGTATGTGATCTTGAAATTAAAGAAAGTATTATCTCTATTACAATGCAGTCTTTAATATCATGATCATACAGTACTAATGCTACAAAATTAATTAATACTTAATTTCAGTATTTCACAGCTTTCAAAAGGTAAGTTTGCAGTTCCTTCTGTATGTAATTATATATATAACTGAGACAATACCCTCTTTTGAATCTTGATAGGAACACTTTCATAATGCAGCTCTGAAGATGAGCTTAGCTGTACAAAAGCGAGTATGGGAGAAAAGTGATGGAAAGTGAAGGGAAAATGAAAAGCCTGACTAGACCATTCTTTGAAAGAGTAATATATTTGTTAGATTTTGTTTCCTAAAGTATTAGCAAAAATCTTTACAGAAGTACTAGCCAGCAAATCAGTGATATTATTATCAGAATGAGGGACAGTCATCAACAAAGAGAAAACCAAACAATTACTAAAACATTAGGTCCTAATTCTGAAACAGCCAACATATTTTAAATTCTTTCATGGAAGAACAGCATCTATCATTCCCTGGCTGACAACTTTTAAACTAGATATTCTGCTATGCATCCTATCTTGCCTTCCCCTGTAGTCTTTAATATTTAGATAAATGACCTGCCTTTTTAGCTTTTTTGGACCTTTTTGTTACCTTTGCAGTGGAAGTAGCCTGTGGTTCTGCATCTTACAACTACTGTCATTACTAGGTGACAGAACACTAAAGTGGTTAGTCTGACCAAATATTGACTACTAATGGATTAAAATGCATACAGATTTTTTTTTACATTCCTAGAAGACATCAGAAATTATAACTGTGACTTTTCTAAAAATGATGGACCAGATGATCTTTCGAGGTGCCTTCCAACATGGGCTGTTCTACAATTCTATGAAAACCAAAATCTATCAGGACAGGATATATTCCTATTAAAGTAATTTTTTTTTTTTTTAAATAGGGCATATCATCATTGATAAAACTTTAATAAATAATAGCTCTCTTAGCCAGCTACTAAAAAAGCTGTTGAGAAGAGAGGATAAATAAGGATTTTATGTTCTAAGTAAATAAGCAAAAAAAAGTGAGTAGTTCAGTTAGTAGCTAAGGTGACAACAAAAGGACACATGGATCAAAATCTGAAGAAACAGAAAGCAGGATTCATGGCAAGTATGTGACCAGCAATGTCAGGCTCTCTAGCAGCCCATACTGATACCTAAAAACATAGCTGGAAACTCATGCTTATTAGCATGAGGATATTGTTTGTTGATTCTTGGTTGCCTTGTGTTTCTGCCTAGAAAGAACTAATAGAGTAGCAAAGTGCAAAACCTTCCCGAATTATTAGCAAATTTCTTTGCTGACCCTACTTCAGAAGACCATGTTAGGTACTTTGGTGAATCTGAAACAAAGAAAAGAAGAGTACCGCTAGTATGATGGATCGTGTTGCATGAGATCTTTACGCTAATTAAGTTTTTAAAAAGTTATCAATAATGTCTATCCACTGGAGCTGCAAGCCCTTGCAAATATAATTTCCTCCAGCTGCAGTATTCTAATCCTGAAGGAAAGCAAAAGAACCTGGTATCTAAGAGTTTATAAGATGAGTCCCTACAAGAACATTATACTGATTATAGCATGATCTTTTTCCTTCTTCACTGGCCCCAGACAAGTCCCCCAAATACATATGCTCACAGGAACTCTAGAAAGTTGGTTGTCTATAGCTCAATTCTGTAGCAAATCCCAAAATGGCCCCTTGCTGCCAAGCAGCAAAAATGTAAGCAGAAGGTGCTGGAGTTGTTACATGCCACCAGAGCTTGCTTTCTGCAATGTTCTGCATGGTATGAAGGGGAGAGGGATAAACCAGTGGTGTTGACAAGAGTGCTGTGGTTATCACAGCTTTCATGGTTCTTACACAGGGCTTCAAAACACAGTGCATTGAGTAGAAAAGGAGTTAGCCTTCTAGTGAAGATAAAAAACTCTTTTGGGTTTTAGCAAAAGCAAACAACTACTTTTATGTAACTGGTATAGATCACACTGAATTAATTTGAGCAAGAACTTTCACAGAAACCTCTTCTGTTTTGTCGTATACAGAATCTGTTGTCCCAACTGCCAGCAAATGCATCACCATTTAGTTCATTCTCACAGGCGACAGACTTTAAAACACATCAAGGGTTGTGCCAGACTACTGCACATCTTTTAAATTCTGCTTCAGACTTTGTATGGCTCTGGTTATAGCATGCTCTGAACATCAAACACAAGCAAAACACAAAGAAACTGCCACATCAGCAGGTCTAACTAACCACAACACTGATATGGAGAATTATGACATTTACCAGTGAAGAGCAGAATACTGCAGTTGATCTGAATGTTAATAAGCAAATTTTTTCCTACATCCTTTCTTTATCTATAGCAAAGTAAGAAAACTATGCTAAAAATAGTGGCTTAATTGTTAAATAAGCCACCTCGATGGCAATCGAGTAGTGTAGATACAGCTATGGAGAGGTGGAAAATAAGATTTGGCCTTCCACTTCTTTGTTAATTAAGTTGTTACTTGGCTAAATCTCATTTATGCCCACAGCTAAATGGCAGGAAAGCTAATCTGAAGTTCACAATTGCACCTTCAAAATTCAGGAAAGTCTCCAAAAGTAAGGCTCACTTTCCTGAACTAGAAATGCATATCAGAAGTCAAAATTAGAAATTCCTGAAAATCTCCAGATGAGGCAGGAATGAAGAAAAGTGTTTCATCAAGATCTAAGCTCTGTTTAGACCACAAGTCACGGTGACCCTGTAAACACTGATAGGCACAAGCCGCTCTGCACTGGTTGCCAAAATAATGCAACATCTATTCTTTCACTTCCTTGTAGAGAGCTGTTTAGTGCTCAGTCAAAGGGTCGTGGGTACTCTTGCACACTTTCCAGCCCTTCTGAAACATTCAGACTTTTTGTCAACTCTGGCTCCCTCTTCTGAGGCACACAGCCAACAGCCTTGAAGCACGAAGCATAGACAGACACCGTAACACCCCCCTCCAGCATGGGAACACTGGAGGTTCAGGAAGGGAATCTTTTCACTCCCTGCATCTCAGTGCAACTGCATTATGGCTGACATTATTTGGTCACACATGTCTCAATTTTTTTTTTCCTAATACAAAAGGTATCTTAGAGTGACAGGGGAGCAAGTGACTGTTGACTTTCAATATCTCAGTAAAAAGTATTCTCTTAAAGGAGTTAGACATCTTAGAAATTTGACTTAATACTTTCTCCTAGAAGTAAAAGAAACCCACTCAATTCCAAGGAAGTGGAACACCAAATTACATTATTTGCCTTGGAAAAGTCAACAGCATCTCATCTCTATCAAATAATCAAACCAGCATATGTAACAAAAAGAAAGATATGAAATAAACCAATCACCAAAAAAATAAAAGTACTTCCAACTTCTCCATATTTGTGGCCCATGAAACTCCTCACTTCATATTTATTTCCACCTTTCTGCTTTTGTCAAGGTCTCTCAGGGCCCTGGAAATGTTAAATCTTTCTCATCCAGACAGGAGATGTAGGGACTCAATGTATCACCCTCAAAATTTCTTGATATTATTGAAAGAATCACTGTTAGTATGGATCTTTGCATTAATTTCATAAGAAATGAACAGGGTGTACAAGCTTAGAATGGGGGTCACTGTTGCTGGTGTGACGGACAGTTTGGGGGCATAAAGAACTGAAGACTGAGCTGTTGGTACCCATAATATGTTTCTCTAAGTATCAACAAAAGATGAAACAATCATCATTCAAAAATAACTCTTCTCCTCCCAAGTGTTTTGACCCCTTCCCATGAATTATTCCTCAAAAATCAACTCATTTTGGCTATCTTTTTCCTGCAGTCTGCTTCCAGAATCCTCTTTCACTGGTAGCCAGCCAAAAAACACTCACAACCAAGGAGAAACGCAGAAAAACACAATAGCCCATAATACAACATTTTTTTTTCAAAAATCCTGAAACACAGCTACAACCCAGAGCAGTTTGCAATTCTATTCTCCAAACCAAGCCAAACAACCAAACCTGGTAAAAACAAAGTCAGCAGCCTCACAGTTTGAAACTAGCAGCCTCTCTCCTACCTCTTCCTTTTTTTTATTATTTATTTTTCATTTAGGAAAGAACACTGGAAAGGCAACAGTGAGATGGATGACCTGGAGCTCTAATAGTGCTTATTACTTCACGTTTACACAATGAGGAATTCATACCTAGTGACTTAATAACGTTGATAGCATCATCAATCTTGCCAACAGAAAATGGCTAAGCTACTTTAGCAGCAAGTTCATTAAAGGTTGAGTCTTTTTTTTTTTTTCTCTAGAAGAAGAAGGGGGCCAAGATAAGGACCTTCCAGAGAGCATTTGCAAACTATTCCTATAAGCAGGCTAATACAGCAATTCACAACTAGGAAGGGAGAAAGGAATGGAAAAATCATAAATTCTTAAGAAAACATTATAGCACACAGATTAAAAAGGTTATTGCTTAGAAGATTGAAGAGTTTTAAATGAAAGTGGCTGAAGCAGAATAAAATGGATATCCACAAAAAATAAGATTCTAGGAGGAGAGTTAATGATGAAGTGCCGAGCTGGCAGGAGGCCAGCATTGTCCAGATTAGTTCAATTGAGTAGGAGGGATAATGTCAGCTGACAGGCTGGCAGCAAGAAAGGCCTAGGAGATGGATGGCAGCTTAAACACAGGCTGGTCCAGCAGTCAATGGAAAGCTTGTTGCAATGATCAGACTGATTATTCTATCCACTGGGATTTGGGGTACTTCAAAGTAACTACAGAATCCACCTGTCAGGGAAACGGTTGGGAAAAGGGCAATCCCATCAACTGAAAATGCACAAGACTGGTGACAGACCAGACATATCACCAAGAGAGACAGCAGGCTGTATCCTCATCAGTGTAACACTGAAGTTAATACAAGGCAACTGACATCTTCAGAATTGACTCCAGGATTTACACAGAAACTAATGAATTCAGAGTATGGCCATATTGGCATTTCCTACCAAGTGCACAGGGAAGACTTTTATAAAGAAAATCCACTGCTCTGCAAACAGGAATTGTAGTTACCATTTACCAGCATTTCATCCATGGGCTAGATGTTCAGCCAAGGTAAATGAGCACACCTCCATGATACCAGCACAGACCCCAGCCCACTGTCCCATCTTCCATGGGACAGTGGCAGCATTGCAGAAATGCAGTCTCTCCAAAGCAGATGTTGAAACAGCTTGCAAAACTACTAGAGTGAGTGTAGTATAAATATTACTCACTAATCTACTAGACTGAAACTGAAAATCCAATCTTGCTGTGCATCACCACACTCAGAGGTTTTTATTGCAGGAGGGCTTAGCCAGCTGGGATCCTATCAGGCCACAGACTTTAAAAACACAAGGAACACAATGATCCCTTGCCAAAGGGCTTACAGGGGAAAAGAGAGGTATTGTGACATGGATAGTCAGGGTGGAATCTAGGCTTGGGTAGGATTTAACTAAACAATTATAACAAACCCCACTATGAGATAGAGGAATCGTTATGGATATGCTGCCCTTAGAATAGGCACCAACTCCAGGGTGGGGACAGTGAGTCTAGGAGTAAGATGGTAAACTAGGGACTTTCTGGGTTTGAAACTAATTTGAGCAGGGGCAGAGAAGTAGCCACCTGCAAGCTGGGATAAGAAATCTTCAGGCAGTGATCAACTCAGGGATCAAGACCTCCAACTCCACAGCTAATGGGCATGAGGAAGAGGAACTCCTCTCTGAGCCAATTCTCTGGAAAACTCTGAACAGGCTAATGGCATAAAGCTGTCACACTTAATCATTACTATACTTGACTGGAGTGTTTGTAGAGTAACTTTCCCAGTAAGCAGGGATGGGTGGAAAGATTATCACAACTCATAACTAGACCATTACAATCCATAACATCATCCACATTTTATTTTTCTATGGATAGCATTCTGGTTTTGCTTTCCATTCACATTCTATGAACAGGGTTAAATGAACATCTAATTAGACAAGGGTATGACTTAAACATTTATGCAAATCAACCCTTTTCATGGTGAACAAGTACAAAAATGGACTGATTTTTTGTCTGTGTTTCAGTTCCCATTTAGAAACCAAAATTAACCATTTCATCTTTGATGAGATCATCTTTCTCTGATGTCAAGTGTCAACATGCTAATTTGTGATGCTTTTTTTTGCTTATTATCATGTTTAAGGTCAAAAAGACTCCTCTGTTTTCTCACATAACTGCAAGTAAATTCACATTTTCAGGATCTGTTGAAGTCTCATTCCACTCTTATAAATTCACTGATGTCACTTTGACTTAGCAAACAATTACACCAAAGATATATTTCAGGAAACAAATTCTTCCCTGATAATATATCTGATTGTTTCTTTAACTTTCGCAACAGAGGAAGAAAGACATTCCTTAAATTAAAAGGTGGACATGAAATTTAACACAGTCGCCGTGCACCAGATTGGAAGATAACAATCACATTTTCCCACAAATTTCAGTTAAAGATTTAGGTCATGAAAGTAATTGATGGAATTATTTCTCCAACTCTCTCTACTTCTTGCATCCTAACTCTCAACCTCAAACTATTTTCCCCCAACAATATCACTTTTACCAGACTTTAGGAAATATTGTAAACTGGTATAGCTCTAATCAAATTAAAAGGAACAAGATTTCCGTAGGCGGCAATTATTGTTAAAGCACTGACTACAGCTGGGTGCAACGCAAGCCATCATACAGCAATCAACAACAAGTTTGAAACCTTTGGTTCAAGACAAGAAATGAGAAATGGAAGTCACTGTCGTAATCAACAGGCAACCAGCTGCGTCACTTGGATGCTGGAAGAGGTTAGAGGGCAATGCAGAAATCAATGTAATAGCAGCCAGAACAAATTTAGGAAAGCTTGTGAAGCATACTTAAAGGGGATGAAATGCAAGTAAATGAAACTTTTTTTATTATTATTTTTATAATACTATGAAGGTGCTAAGGGCTAAATGGGTTTTTAAAACTCCCTATGCAATCTGTCTGGCATGCTGTATTCCTCAGGAAGGCCAATCAGATAAAAACTCTGGAGGTAATTGAAAAATCTGAAATTCCATCGAATAAGGATTTCTTTTTAAATTGGCCTGGCAATCATAACACCGTAGAGGCAATAAATACATTTAAAGAATAGGTATTAGGTGTTTTACTGAGATGCACTGATAAAGATTGTAGGCCTCAATGCAGAGAATAGAACAATCTAGGCGAACAGGGCCAAAAAAGTCAGACTCGGCTGATTTTACCTTTCTCCATTTTTGAATGCATGCCCTTGAATAATTACAGCTAAGCTCTATGAGCTGCTAAGAATCAGCAGTTTTCATGGATTTTATTAGTATTGGGTTTCTCCGTTACTGTGGTTGGAGAAAAATAATCTAAATAGAGAACCAACAGACAACTTCTTCAAATACCTAATAATTTCAAATTGGGCATCTACATTTTCTGGGGCACCTCCTTAATTTGCTTCCTGTTGAAATGAGTTTGTTGCCAGTAAGGGAAGCAATGTAATGTAAAATTCCCAAGGGCTTGTTTAGATTCAAGATGAAAAGGAGGTAATTTCTATTCCTATAAGCTGACTAACTTAGACACATTGCTCATCTTTTGACCATTTCCAAACTTTAATCTAGTTTTCCGGTGTCTATAAACCACTGTCCCCTGGATTTACAATGCTGTTCTTCAAATAGAAGATGCTTTTGACGCTTAAATAAGACCAGTGACAAATGCAAGAATTTTACTTTAATTTGCTAGAATAAGAGTAGACGACTCTTCCATTCCTGGGTGATTTCCATAGGTATTCTGGAGGAAAAGTATGTGAAAGTAGATATGGTACACCTATTTTACCCAAAAAGAAATTACTTCGATGAAGTTTGACATGCATTCATTTCTTTCTTTCTTTCATTTGTTCTGTTGCTTTTGCCATCCAAGCGTGACATCACAAAGTTTGTCAGAAAAGTGTGTCTGATAGCTTAAGTCCTATCATGGTGCATTTAACTAAAATCCATGATTAATTCTCCTCATAACAGAAAGCAGTAGGATATTTACTTCTGTTCTCAGAAATTTTAAAAAAAAGAAAAGTGTTTCAATTTATTAATAAGTAGAGTTGGTGAACAGTTGAGAGACATTAAATTAATTCAAGATTCAATAGCTTTTGGCAGGTAAGCTCCATGTTACTTGTATGTCAATGAGATGGTAGTGACATTCCAAGCACTGAAACAACATCCTCCGTTCCCTGGCAGCAGCACCACGGTCTTCAAATACGCAGTAATCCTGGCTTGGAGGAGGTCCTGCACCCAAGAGATTTTGTCCCTGTAACGGTTTCTTGTTAAAGGGCAATTGTCATGATAATAATGTCAAAGGTAGTAGAAAACTCTCTATGCAGCTTCCCTTCTGCACTGTTGTTAGTTATTGTCAATTCCTGGTGGATTATTTAATTAGCCAGATTTACACCGATAACCTAGTAGTGAAAGACTACTGCAGTTTCCTGAAGGGTTCTCTAATCCTCTATTAACAACAGTTTTGTCTAACAGCATGTAAACAAATAGAAGGACTAGCAACAGGCTAAAGCTGGGAATTGCCATGAAGAATGGTTGCTCATCTCCAGGGAGTCTCTGATCAGTTCTGAGTAGGAACTCCTTGCTCTAAGTGTCAGAAACAAGCAAAAGCTCCAATTCATTTCCCTCTGTGGTTCAGCTTTGCTCTGGCAAACAACGGGTAAGGTGAGCAAAAAGACAATCTATTCTGCCTTTTGCTTGCAGAAAAAGAAATTAAAGAAAAGAAATTAAGACCCCATGGGTTTTTTTGTATGTGACCACAGGGATGGCACAGGGAGGTAAGCAAGATTTACACATACTGAGGATCTGACCAACTGTTCAGGTAAGTCAAATGAAGCAAAGGGTAGCCTTAAGTGACTTGCTCAAGGTGAAATGGTGAACAAATGACAGCACTGAGAACAAAACTCTAACTCTTGCTCTCCTTTTCTGACTACTAGAGCACTTCTCTCCCAGCTAGCCACTTCTGGATTCAGCTAGAGGTAAAGTCACACCTACACTGGAAGAATATAGCGGTAGTGATTTTCGGATAACTGGAAAGCTGTATTGGGCTCTTTCAGCTCCACCCAACAAGAAAGGAAAGAAAATGGCTCTGCACCATCACTCATGATCATAATCAGCCTTGGGACAAGGCAATGTGGTCAAGGATACCTTACTCCCACAGAGACTGGATATCTTGAGGAAAAAAGCAGATAATTGTTTTTGGCAAGGGTCTGAACTACTGAAGGAGAATAACTTGAAGATGACAAAATATAACACGGACACCATATATATACACCATAATATACAGAGAAGTGGAAAAGGGAAACTTATTTACTTTGAGGTTGGGTTAATAGCTTTCAGGAATTCACTGTGACACTAAATACTTTTTTGAACAACTGCTACCACCTATTATTATAAATTTACTTCAAGGAGCAGATAAAACATCATATCTCTCTCTCTCCTCCCTTTGTTCCTTCCTTCCTCCTTTCCTTCCTTCCTCCCTTCCTTCCTTCCTTCTTGTTCCAGTTCAACTTTCAGTTAAACTAAATATTTAAGCATGAAGTACTGGATAGCCCAGAGGTATGAATACTCAGCCTTTCACTTCTAGCTCAGTTATATAAATATATCTGTGATAAACAGTAACCAATACGTAATGATTAGTTGGTATTAAACCTGTTTTTAGAAGATATAGAATATTTTTTTAAGTGTCATCTGTTAGTATTAATTGGTACTCATTAACCTATAGAGGAAGACAAGTTAAGGTGTTAGTAATTTAAAGTCAGGACTTAAAGTAAAGGATAAATACATATTTTACATTTTCTCAGGTTGTTTGACTTCACCATATTATTTTATCACATGCCTGATCTTTTAATTGGCTGTTACTGAGCAAATTGATATCTAGGTATATTTAAAGAACAGAGGAAGACTAAAAAACAAAACAAAAATATGCTAAAATAAAGTTAAGTCAGAGTCACAACCAGTAACTTGAACAATTTAAAAAACAAACAAACAAACAAACCCCTCCCCAACTCTCCAGAGAACACAGAATTATCCAGTGTTATAAAGCCTGGAAACTTAGAGCCAAAGATAATATTAAAAAAAATCTAAACATGTCAAGGTAGAAAAATGCACAGAAAACAATGTTATTTCTATTTTTTTTGTGATTTCATAAGTAGAGCCACATGGGAAAAAGGCATTTAAATCAAATTTAAAATCACAAATAATAAAACGCAATCGGTATGTACTGATCATAATGATATGGCTGTTGCAAGAATTCAAGTTGCTCATTCCTATACATGGATGATTTAGAAATTAAGCTGCTCATTTCACTAATGGCAATAAATATCCTTATATTTCTTATCTTTTCCAAATATTTAGGCTCTGCAATCATAAGGCTCATTTCATCAAAGAACATCGTATTTACACTGGGAAAAGGATCAGAAATCAAACCAACCAAATGGCTAGGGGGCCTTAATCAGGACCTCCTACAAGAAGGATCTCTCCCAAGAGATGTGAGAAAACAAAGCGGAGCCATCAAACATAGAATCAGTGATCACAACAGAAAACAGGAAAAGTAGAAATCCTTAAATGAATGACCGTGCGATACACATGAGAGGGCAGAGACAGAAAAACAAAGCAAAGGGAAGATCCCTGCAGTCATCCTGCCAGCACCCGGAATTTTGAGGTCACTACCACTCTAGGAGATACGCTTGGTTTTTGCTTCACCAGAAAAGATCCCACAGTTCAGAAGTGAGGAGAAAACATGTGTCTGAATGTTGTGGGAGAAAGAGAAATAATTAAACAGGTTGGTGGTTTTTTTAAAAGTATCCAAACTAGAGTCACAAACACAGAAATTCCTACTCAAAATGACACGGTTATTATATGTGGCCATTACAAGGATGAGTTAACGTTGTTACAGAAGTCCTATCTGCCCATTATTATACAGGCGGCTTAGAGTGAAGCTTAAATGGAACAAACAGGTTTCTCCCGGCTAAAATGCAAAAGGTGCGTGAACATGATGAGGTCTGTAACATTTAGTTCGGGGACAACTGCAACAACCCTGAAATGAACTTTCCTTAAACTAGTGATGGATAGTCTAAAACTCATACAACTCAGTCTTTGTTATGGGAATGTACACACACAAACACACACACACACAAAAAGAAAGTAATCATTATTTTAGCAAGTTTCTGTCTGTTCAGCTGGTAACTTGTTCACTCTCTAGCTCTATGCCATTGCTGAAGCTCCCCTTAAAATGGTCAAGGAACATGTATGCAGCCAGATGTCATGTTTTTGCCAAGGAGATGATAACATCCAGCTGGATAGTGTGTATGTGGGCAAGGTGGGGACAGACAGTAATATACTAGTGGACTATTGCAACATTCCAGTTACACAAGCAAGCCTGATGGTGTAACAGGCCTAAAACATACTCTTCTGTTTGCTGTTACTCCTCCTTTCTGATATGTAAGCTTACCTCATTTTTCACTGCATTCAACTTATGCACACTGTGCCTGTACAGCATTTTATTTTATGTCCACGGACACACTTTTTTGTGTGTGTTAGAACAAAACTGAGTTTGAAGCTTCGCTTATCCTCTAGCAGAAATGTCTTCATGGGTTGGGATAGCCTGTCTCAGATGGTAGCTAGGCTCACTGCTGATTCATTGCATGGGTTGGAACTAAACCCCTGCTACGAAATATTCCTTGACATCAGCCTGACTGTTTTGCAAGCCTGTTAACAAGATGATTATAAAGTACACACACATATATGTATATATAAATATATATATGACATACATGCACAACTTAAAGACAGGTAATACATTTCATTCAATGTTCCAGGTTTCATGGAGATTGAGGGCCAAATCCCCAACTGGTGTAAATTCATATAGCTCAATGGGTATTGATCAAAAGCTATTTTAATGTTTCTTTCATCAACTTTGTAAGACTTTGCCACACAAATGAATTAACTGTATGAGGTCAAAGAGTTCAGTAAAAGTAGCGGTGTACACATTCTAATGATATGATTTCCTTACTACTTTTTAATCAGATGTGAGAGTATGATACACTTTTTCAAAAGCGAGTCTTGATTTTGAATATCTCCATTTTGGCAGTGTTCCAGAGATCTTGTTTTTAAAGACCTAGTCCCCTTCACTGTGCCTTGTCTTGAATATGCAAAGGCTCAGGGCTCTGAATAACTAGTCACTAGAAATGTAGGTCATAGGTTTTTAGCTGTATTTCTCGTTGTTTCCATTTACTGAGCACTGACTCAGTATGATGGCTGTTAAACTCCATTACAAGGTTTAACATGTTTCTCTAAACTGAACCATATGATTTTGTGTTCCTACAGCAGAATGATTGCTCTCCTTTCCTTTACTTTGAATATTCCCTTTGATAAACTATACTACCATAGTAATAACCCTGAAGTCTCAGAAGCTACCGCATACTAAAAATAAATGTTCTGAGATGCCGTTCTGCAGAATGGGATATGCAATACATTTTAGATCTCAATTTTGAATTTTTTTATAAAAAACATACTGCAATGCAAAATAAAACTTACTGCGTAAATTACCTGTTAGCAAACGTTACTCTGCAATTTTGCTTTTAAATTATCCAAAATTAAATAGGTCTTCTTATTAAATTGTCAAATGACATTCCTCTTCCTGTAATATAGACGGAATTGCTGGTATAAAGAAAACAAAGCACTCAAACCTCCTTCTTTTTAACTGCTTCAATACAGTATAGTTTTCTACATTTGCATTGACATGTATTTAAACTAGAGGATATGTATGGAATTACCAATTACTTTTTGCCTGACTCATATTCTCTCAAAAGGGTATTTAAGAACCAGAAATTGTCAGAAGGAATGGAGGGAGGAAGCTAGTGAGAAGGGAAAGCAGAAACATGAAGTACAACTCTTCTTAAAATGTTGCAGCATAGAGACCCAGAGTTTTGAGTCCCTTTCCACTACTGTACAAAATCATGTATTTGAAGAACAGCTAAAGTTGTTATTCAGTGTTATCAATAATGTGCAACTGATTAAAATGAAATAATTGAATTCTAATGCTATTATGTATCACAGTGATGTTTTCCATTAATCTTTCTATTTCAACTTTGAGATTGAAATAAGAAGGAGTCTTCTTAATTTAGATTACTGGATTGACACCTCACCTAACAAGAAGGCAAAAAGATTGCCATTATGCAAGAAATACAAGTGTTAGTTCATCTATAGGGAAGAAATACTTTTTATACAATCCACAAGCATAAACTAAAATTAATGTATACTTCATGGAGGTAGGAGGAATTCAGAAAGGAGAACATTGATTTGGGGACCAAATTATTCTAGAGTAATTGGAAGAACTTTCTTAATTTCTCAATCTGTTTTCTAGGTAAGAAAGAAAAAAACTCTGAGACTGGTTTTAGATCATAAAGCTGGTGGATTGTATAAAGTAACACTTCAAGTCCACAGAATTACACCTAGATTACAAAGGCAAGGAGAGAAAATCCTTTCTGCTGTGCTCTGATCACCAGTCAAGTCATTACAGGAAAGCAGAATATGAAACAGAGTGTTAAGGAACAGATGTGGTTTTGAAATTAAGTAATTGCACAACTCAGGAAAAGCAGTAATGGCTGAAAGTTTAACTTTAACTTCACCCTTATGTCTTAAACTATTCTTCTTCCATAAATATATGAGATATAATGAACAGATAGCCTAATGGCTGGGACAGACACATCCACAGAACCCATTTTGCTGGACCAGTACTGATAAAAAGTGGTAGTATTCATTTTGTCAGTGTTGGCAAAAAGTGTTATTGTATAAAAGTCCATTAAAGGTTCTGGTTATAGCAATATAATGTAGATTTGCACGGATTTTAATTTCTTTACCTTCCATGTACAGTAAGTTACACTAAAGCCGACAGTCTGAGACATGGTTCAATTTCAAACTCCAGTAAAATCTAGAGAATGAACCAAAGGTGAAGAAAATCAGTTCAAAGATGGGAAAAAAAAAAAAAAAAAAAAGAAAAAAGGTGAATAGTGGCAGATCCAGCTAGAAATTTCCACTGGTGTTGCATGTCTGTGAAAAATAGCCCCAAAACCTCCATCAAATATTTGACCATAATTTTGCCTGGTTTTTACCCTAACAATTATTCCAGTTTCATAGAGAATACAGGACTGGGGACTTCCATTTCTGCGACCTGTGGTTCATGCCCTGCAATAGCATCCCTTCAGCAAGTCACTGAGTTTTTTATTTTCATATAGATTCTTTGTATATAAATATACATACATGTCCCCTATAGTGCCAGAAACAGCGATGTCAGCATGGAAAAGAAAGCCACAAGTGGAAGTCAGGGTTACATTAGCGAACTAACACTGTTGAGTATATGTTCATGTATGTATCCACTACATATGCGGGTACAGAAAAAATAGAACTAAAAAGAAAAGTGTCCCCAAAAAACTTCACATTACTAAATTCAAGCAGCCTCAAGACCTTCAGTCTCATTATGAGAATACTCTCATTGGAAAGGCAAGGAATCCAGCTCTGATCTAAAGCATCTACACAAGCATCTATACAAAGCCACGTAGTTTTTTTCCAAGGAGGACTTTAAAACCAACATACTACCGCTACATCACCAAAACCAGTAGTTCTTTCATTGAATATGTCAACACACACTAATGTCAATGTATTGCAAGAAGGGAGAAAGTTGTGACCTTATTCCATAGATATGCAATATCGTGTCCTTATCTGGGAGAATGACAGCGTAAGCTACTGATGAGAGGGAGCATGAGAGGAAGTGGAAGGGTGCTATATCACTCCCGAGGAAAGGTAGGAAGGATGCAGTTACCTCCCACATATCTCACAGAGGCAAATGGAATGTCATCCTTATTGTTAGACCAGTGTTCGGGAGAGGGAGACACTGGGTTCCATACAAAAGATTAGAGTTGCTCAATAGTCTTTGAAATCTGATTGCTAACTGTTGTTTCTGCTACTTAGATGGGAAATGGAAATGTGGAAATGGCATAATTTCAAAATTCTGGCGTGAGCCATTTGTAACTGAAGCATGTTTGCAGGCACCGGTTGCAAGGCAGGTGGAGGACACAGTGGATCTGGCTCCTTGCCTCTGAATGATCTTTGATTCATTTTACACAGCACAGGGAGCACTCCCAAATCCTTGTTGAGTTTTCTATGTATGGAATTATGCCAGGAAGATTTCCATGAGATACATCCTGGTTGGCAGTCTACATGCAAGGTTGGCAGAGGAACATGGCAAAATCAAAATCTATGCAGTTCTGGAAATACCTGCAAAGACATTTAAATACTGTGAGAAGTTTATAGAGGTGCCTGTTTTTCACACCCTCTGTGACAACAGGTGAATGGGGAGCGGGTATTGGGTTCATTGTGCCGACATGCGAAATCTAAAGTCTGGACTTAACCTTAAGTTACATTTGGGAATCAAGCCTTTCTCTCCTCTCAGTATCTCAGTTTGTGAAATGGGTACAATAGTTTTCCATAAATATTTACAGAAGTCTGTGAAACACAGAAATTATGGTAACAGGTAATTATCCACAAAAGAAACACGATTTCTTAGTTTAAAAAAAAAAAAAAAAAAAAATTCTCAGTATACAGCAATTCCCTCCACCTTGGACCAAGATTTTCCCATATGCTCGAGATCAGATCAGACTCACCAGAACATTTTTCCTTACCAGGATGTCAGTGTAAAGTAACAGAGTGCCTCTGACATCCCTTCAGTGCTACAGGGGAAGAACATTGCTATAAAAAATGTTTTCAATGCAGTGCTATAGTCAGATGGTTGCTCTCATAATGACTTACACACTAAGTCAGCATCTAAGAAAGCCCTTTTTTTTTTTTTTTAATCCATTCAATGAAATTATATAATCAAATAAATCTACAATGTACTACAGCATATTATGATCCGCCACTGTTAATACAAGTGTAGACATTATCTCCTGATCCGGTTACAACAAATCCCAGTGAATCAGTACATGTTTCTGCACTCTTCACATACTCCACTCAGGGAAAAAAGAGGGGAAAAAAACCACAGCTGTTTTCACATCATGGTTCTTTATCAGTGTCTTGTGTCCCCCCATCCACCACGCTGCCCAGCTGCGTGTATATCTCTGCCTTTTAGGCAGCTCATCAGCCTGACTCACCGGGGAAGTCGCACTGACTCAGTGAGGACATTGTGCCGAGCAGCATTTGCAGCACCTCTGGTGACATTCTCCGAGACATGCAAGATAAAAGAGAGGCAGCGGAGACTCTGCAGCACAGCAACAAACACATTTTCAGCAAAATCCA
Organism: Fulmarus glacialis; assembly: GCF_000690835.1. NCBI lineage: Eukaryota > Metazoa > Chordata > Aves > Procellariiformes > Procellariidae > Fulmarus > Fulmarus glacialis. Next base: position 30,288 of record NW_009202575.1, on the reverse strand, counting down.
TCTGTGAAGCCAACTGATAATAATCAGCTAGAGGCTAGAAGGCAGCACATCATTAGCCATTACAAAACAAACATTTGTGATACAGTTGAGCACAGGCATAAATTCTGTCAAATGCAGAACTGTTTTGTTAACTAGCAATATATCCCACCTATTCCTATGTTATATTCAGGGGGAAGGAGCAGAAAGAGAGAAGATCTCTTGAATGATGACAGGTTAACTTAGTTTTCTGTGAGATCTTTCTATTGTTAAGGGTTTTCTGGTTTTTGTTTCGGGTTTTTTAATTGAATCATAGAATCATAGAATCATTAAGGTTAGAAAAGACCTCTAAGATCATCAAGTCCAACCATCAACCCAACACTACCATACCCACTAAACCATGTCCCTAAGCGCCTCATCTACACGTCTTTTAAATACCTCCAGGGATGGTGACTCAACCACTTCCCTGGGCAGCCTGTTCCAAGGCCTGACTACTCTTTCAGTAAAGAAATTTTTCCTAATGTCCAGTCTAAACCTCCCCGGAGCAACTTGAGGCTGTTTCTTCTCATCCTATCGCTAGTTACTTGGGAGAAGAGACCAACCCCCACCTCGCTACAACCTCCTTCCAGGTAGTTGTAGAGTGCGATGAGGTCTCCCCTCAGCCTCCTCTTCTCCAGGCTAAACAGCCCCAGTTCCCTCAGCCGCTCCCCATAAGACTTGTTCTCTAGACCCTTCACCAGCTTCGTTGTCCTTCTCTGGACACGCTCCAGCACCTCAATGTCCTTCCTGTAGTGAGGGGCCCAAAACTGAACACAGTATTTGAGGTGCGGCCTCACCAGGGCCGAGTATAGGGGCACGATCACCTCCCTGCTCCTGCTGGCCACACTATTTCTGATACAGGCCAGGATGCCATTGGCCTTCTTGGCCACCTGGGCACACTGCCGGCTCATGTTACGCCGGCTGTCAACCAGCACCCCCAGGTCCTTTTCCTCTGGGCAGCTTTTCAGCCACTCTTCCCCAAGCCTGTAATACCTACCATCAATTTTAGCGAAGTCATTTGTCGCTCTTCAGTGTGTAGCCGTACAACAAACAATTTCAATACGATTGAGAGGTTTTTTCTTTCTTATTTGTTTCTGTTTTAACTAGCCTATCCCATGTGATTAAGGAACAAACTCCAGCTCTGTACTTACAAAGATCTAATCCATAGAGGTTTTATCTTCTGGGAGAACATATAATTAAAAGCAATATTTCCACGATCACTGCCATGGATCCCCAACCACCTCTTAGTCAGCTGTTACGGGAAAAATAAGGAAAATGTTGGTATAGCAAGTCTTTATAATTATAAAAATACAAGTATTCACTTCACAGAAATTTTCCTTTTGGTATTCAATCACACTGGCTTGCAAAATGCTAATAGATTCAGATGGCATATAGAACAACAGCAGTGCAGCTTTCAACAGAAATACTGAGCAACTTGTTACGTTGCCCCGTGACTATTTTAGATTTGTTTACTTAAAATTGCAACCATGAAACAAGATTATGTCATTTTAAAAGGAGATAGGCTTTTAAAGGGAGGTACCAAGGGCCTACTCATAAAAGATTATACAATTACGTTTCTGAGCTTAGGAGAAAATAAAATGGAAGGATTTTTTTAATCAAAATTCATTAAATCTTACTCACATTGCCTACAAATGTTTGTCTTTTAGTTACAGTACTCTAAAGGAGATTAATTTATTGCTTGGATTATAAGGAGTGAAGCAAGAGCTCCAGGCTCTGCCACCAACGTCTTGAATGATCTTGGAAAAGTTACATCTCCTTGAGTATTAGTTCTTTCACATAAGAAAAAGAGAGAGAGAGAGAGAGAGAGCGCGCGCACTACCTTACACTCAAAACGGTATTGATATGCTAATGGTTTAATTAATGTTTTTTAATTGTATTGAGAGCCCCAAAATGAAAGTGCCATATTAATGCAAATTATCTCTATTGTTAAGTGATAGAATGAAGATCCCTAAGACAAAGGCTGCACAATACATTGTCCAAATAACAAAAGTCCAACTTCACTTGTTATATTAAATTGTTTAGAAATCTCATCAAAAGATCATGGTAGAGAAAAAATTTAGTACAACTCAAAAGGCCCACTCAAACCTTACGGAACTACCTTATGTTCATAACTGGTGAACATGAAAAGTATAGAAATGGAAATGAACTAACTAAAATTGATATGCTAGAGCTTAGCTCACACTGGTAAATAAATCGATGAAAAGAAGAGCTACTCTACTAATTCTAGGCTTCGTTCTTCAGTCCAAAGTTTTGGGGTGGTGGGTAGACGAGACTAAAAAAAGGAACCCACGTAGCATCACTGAGACTTCTGCCTCCTTTGGGTAAGTCAGTCCTATGAACCAGCTAGAATGGGAGGCTTCACCACCCTTTCTTTCCTTGGTTTTTTCTCCCTCTCTCGGCCCTTCCATCCTTTCATTTAGGCCTACTAGAGCTGCTTTTCTTATTTATTTTTGTGACACTGCTGTGCGCACCTCTCATTTTAGAAAGGCAGCTAAAAGCACAGTCCTAAGCGTGTTGATATTTGACAGACTTCACGGTGGCTGAGGAGACCAGGTGCTGTGCCTGTCTGTAGCTGTAAGATTTGCAGCATGAGCCAGAAACAGAAACTACGTTTTCAGTCTTTGCTGTTCTTTTTTTTTTCTCTCTCCTTCTGTGTGCGCATTGCTTTGTCTTCAACAAAAGCAACCACAATAGCTCAAATCCCTAGTACCTGACTTCTTCAGTCTTCCTCCAATAGCTATCATCCTCAGTACACTCTAAAAGACTGTCAGACAAGATATTCTAAAAGCAAAGCAAAAAGCAAAACAGCCTCTCTAGAAATGCTGTAAGCTAACAGGAAAAGGAATAATATCGGCTGATAATGTGAAATTTTTACTTAATGCTTTGTGAGTCTGAGTGGATTCTGCCACCCCACAACTTTTTAATCTTTAAATAAAATCTTAACAACATTGAATCTTGTTTGCTATGAGCACAAGCTGAAGTCTGTATGTATGCAATACTGAACGCTGTTTTACATTTTGAAGTGAGAAAGGCAAATTAACCCCTTTAATTCATATTTTTCAAACAAAGTTATTAGTAAGCCATTACCAATAGACTCTAGTGAACAGAGCAGGCAAACATTTCTGTGTAGGATGTTTATACATACATTTAGGTCTAGCACCCTCTCTGTTGGAGGTAATAGCTAATCTTTATAGACCTCAGTGTTGCAGGAGACAACTCTACGTGTCACTGGACCTCGCCCATAGTTATACAGTACTGTAAAGTGCAGCTGCCATAGCCAAGTTTGCTTAGTCAGCATGACATCGAACTCCATCTGGAGGAGGTTTAGACTTCTTCAAATAATTGGAGAATCCGTAAGGACTAAGGCATCCTTTCCCAAACAACATGGTGACAGTGGAGAAAAACAAGAAATATTTTCTACCTACTCCATTCCCTGATGAGAGAGGATTTGTTCCACTCAGTTTTATTTCTATCCTGCTTGACAGCTGAAACTGTCAGTGACAAATGCTATTTGGAGAGTGTGGTCTCTAAAATATCTCACAGCTTATGATTATTAGATGTAAAATGTCAAATCCACAGTTTAATATGCCTATGTAATACTACCTTCCTGCCATCTGCAAGGTCAGGAGATGACCAAACTTATAACCACCAGGTTATGTTAGGCAATCTGAATGCACTGGCCATTGAGATGTATTGCTCAAGATACCTGCAATGTTCCCCCTGGGCATAATTCAGTCAGCCATTGTGATGCCAGTGGAGCTTAGGATGACAGAAGGATTAGGGACAGAAAATGTAAAAATTAGGCTCTATGTAAAGCTTTTATTACACAAACAAAGCACCCTGAATTTCACATGGAAGGGCCTTTACGACCATAGAGCAGTTCTACCAGGAATGGCTGAGATAGAGCGATCATCTTTCTTGGAAAGAGGTAAAGGTGAAATCACTTAAAATAAGAGAAATATTAAGAGAGATGCATTTCCAGGAAATCATCATTGTGGACATATTGTTCAAGATTTTCATTCATTGATGTTTCCTGCAACATCTTCTGTAACTCTCTCAGCAAATGAGGAAAAAAGACAGTGAAGTTTTGTTACACAATTTTCAAAGAAAAATAATAACTAACCATAGGGTTCTCTGCTGTATTACGCAGCTTATGAAATGGAAAATTAGCTGGAAGTGTATATTCATTCTCATTTTAAACCATTTGTTGATAGAGTAGTATCTCTACAGTTAGCACTATCATCTCCACTCATAAATAAAAGCACATTTCCAAGCTTAAACGTCCTGACTGTAGCAGACTTTGTACTTTTCAAGTATTCTTAAAAACAGGCACGATGACAACTGATCGTCTCATTTAAGCTGTGTGTATCAACAAAATTGTTACAATTTTTTTTTCATTGAGACATCCAGGGCCACACAAAATAATTTACCCTTTCTCCATTATGCCTTTAATTGTTTATGTGGTTGTAAGAGGAAATAATACATTATTGGCAGTACATGAAACTTTTGTTGTACCAAAATGTTTCATTTCTTGGAAAACAGAACAGCGCAATTTATTATTCCAATCAAGTGAACTATGTGAATGATTTTGGGTGATAGCTTAGCATGTTTGTGTTACTTCAGTAGCAGTAAACAATTGTGCCTTGTAATTTTCTGAATCTTCACTTCTCAGTGAAGAAAGAGTTTTAAGGATTGTGTTCATAAAATTATATGTTAGAATTATTTTTATAACCCAGTTCATTTGCATGCTTTGTTGCATCTGACAGACCACTCTGGGTATTTAAGAAGCCTCTTCTGCAAAAACTGTAGTAAGCTTTATGGCTATTATTGCTATGTTCACTGATCCAGGCAAAATCATTTCTCTACACAGAATGCAAAGAACTATTTTTGTAGTGTGGTTATGACAGCCTTCTCAAAGAAAAGAACAATCCTTTTAAACATGCAGAAAGTCATACAGGTGTGGCAGAAATTTGCCTTGGCTGACCAAGGAACTCCCCACAACTCCAAGACAAAACTACTGCTCTAGAGGTCCCTTCCAACCCGAGTTATTCTGTCATTCTATGATTTGTTGATGGAACATTACCCTCAAAGTCATTGCACAATCACAATCCACGTGGGAGATAGCTAAATCAACCAGAAAACATAAACAATGCTCAGAATCAAAGACTTCTTTTCTTTATTCCTTGATGATGTATACCATACAGCAAATATTCATACCAAAAATTACTGTTAGAGATGAAAGTATGAATACATGAATTAGTCCTAGTTATGCTTCTTTAAGGTAGTCTTGAGACTCTACCTACAAGGTAGATCTTCTAGACTATGTTTTAAAAACACATTTCAATTTTGAAAAAACATCTCAAACAAACAAGACCATGTGGGGAAATGAAACAATCTTCAGCAAAGATAGACTAACTCTCATCACAAATAAATACCTCTAAGGCAGTATTCACAGTACTTCTCTTAGCTTCCCCCAGTTCTTTAACTCTGGACAGTTTCCTCATCCTCCAAGTAGTTGTCCCAATGCAGTCAGAGGATATTTCACCCTGTCCTTTCTCCAAGAGCACCTTCACTTCTGAGAATACTCCTTTGAAACACACAAAGATGTTCTATCTCAAAGAGACATTCAAGAGAAGCTCAGAGACCTATCACCCCCTTCTCCATCACCACTGCTTGGCTCCAAAGCCCCCTCTTCTACAATCTTCTCCGCATAACAGAGTACCATAACCACTTATAATTTCTGCTGTGGTTGATTGGTAATTTCCACACTGCTCCAGAAAGGTCTACACTCATAAACATTGAGGTCTTCCAGAGGGCAGTGGCTAGCTAGTATGTATAATATGACATAAATCTTTCTAATAAAACATAATACTATGCACAGGTAGGAAGCATAGCTTGTTTACATAGTCATTAATTAAATTGTCCAGAAGACTTTTTCTTTGCATAGTATTTTCTTATTGGGCCACAAATGCAAGAACAGATGCTTAAAGAATATTCATTTTTAACAGTCGAAGTCTGAAACATGAAGTCACATCTCTGAATTACACTTCAGACAGGGCCCTTACACTGTCTTCTTAAATCACAAAGAAATTTTTCTGTGTGATCTGTTTTTCTTAAAACTCTGAGGTTTAAAATGGTTGCTACACTGAAAACAGGATTGATCTACACTGACAGAGTACTCTGTGGAGCTCTGATTAACTGATTCAGCTTTATTCATGCTGGAAATGAATGAAATATAGGAGAGACCTTTAAAATCAGGAACAGTTTTCACTCCAGGGTACAAAAAACCCCCAACATTAGCAACAGTCCCTTAAAATAATCAATAGCAGATACTCTTGATTGAGGGAAACTCTCCGCAAAATTTCTTGTCAAAGGAAGTTCAGCTATTAGTTAAGGAATTCAAATGCAAATGCACTCTAGGCTCGGATCACACCAACAGTCTGGGACTGCCTCTCCCTTCCAGCTGAATGTTCAAGGTTGGTAGGTATTCTGAGGGGTGTTCAAGAATATTTACAGAGTATTTTATGGCGACTCTGAATGTCCTAAAATGCACCCATCTACCCTACCCTGCAGGAGCCATTCTACTTTTTCTAAAAGACTTAAATAGTGCAAGAGAGCAAGAAAGCAACACTCAAATCTACTCGTTAGGGCACTTTCCTCGGAGCTAGATGTACCTCGGTTCCCATCCTTGCTCCTGGGAATGCTCCTTCACAGAAATAAGACAGAGTCCACAGCAAATTGTCAGAGCTTTCTCTGTGCACCTGCTAGCCTGCCAGGTGGAAAATTAAGATCCATATTCCTGCTAGGCTGCATAGAGAATTTAAATGGGGTTTCTAGTCCCTTATCTACTGGACATATCACCATGACATTTTCTTTTCTACAGCTGATACTGCTGCTGTATTAAATATAAATGATTGAAGAGCTTTAGGAGGACTAAAGATGTATTACTTAGATAAAACTTTTGCCCAGCCCCAACTGCAAATCATAATGTCATGCCTGTGACTACTTGTTTTGTATCTGCAGTGAGCGGGCAAGACGTCTCAGGTGGGGTGGTGGTGGGAAGTTGTCATTCTGCAATGCTAATGTTGTGGTTCAGATTGCAGCCTTTGCTGGGGAGGCTGTCTGAAAAGGCTAACTTACTTTTCTGCTAAGTCACATTGTTTTATTGCTGTCAAGAAAGAAGAGGGATAGAGTTATCAGCCTCGTGAATCACCAGGAAAACTGCCCACCAATTTCTCATTTCAAAGGCTTTTCTCATGAGCACTACCCAGATGAAACAATCCAGCAAATTCAAATGGCACCATTACTGTTTAAGCCAATGTGAAGAATTTAAGTCAAGACTCCAAAGTCATTCTCAGCTGCAAGCAACCATCTACTGCAGTAACGAGGTTGACAGGAGAACACGTTAAACCCAGCAGCTATGTTATCTCCTATGGAAAAGTCCAGTAAGAGGAATGCAGAAATTGACTGTATCTATTTTTAGTTTGGTTCTGGAATGTGGTTTTCAACAGTTCACTGATTTCCCCTATTTGCAGACTGGTATCAGAGTATGAAAACTGGAATTCTTTCAAGAGAAACAAAACTGGAATATGTTTGTCTGCTAACGGCTGTTCGGGGAACAGAATGGAGCTAGTCTGAGGTAAATTCAGAAGAAATAAGCAGAGTTTGAACGTCAGTTCCTCAGCCATAACTATTTCACTCCTCAAATCCTCTCTTAATGTATTGCATTACTTGCTTTACACAGGCATTATTGTTTTACAGTCTGTTGAGGTATTCTAAAGAAATCTATACCTGAAATTACCATTTCTTTAAATTAAATTTGATATATTTTGGGTTTATTTCTACATCAGATTTTTGAAAGCAATTTTAGAAGGCAAATTTGCAACAAGGCGAAAACCTCAGCAAAAGCCCCATATGCATATATGGCACATTTGAACAGCATAATGTCGTATGATTCCAAACTACAACGGTAGAAAACTATTGCCACAGTTTAAAGGGAGAATAACAATAATTCCAGACTACACATTGCCACGTCGAATGGACAAGTAAGTCTCTTCTTATTTCCTCTAAACTTGACTTGGAAACAATGGGCTCCATATTGACTATTTACCTAGAATTTTGTCACTGACTTCACTGCAAGATCATTACTGGGACTAATGACATAAACTTAGGCAATAACTTGCCAAATGAGTGGCCAGGTTGGTACCTTCTTTGATCATTTTGATGGCTTTATTCTTAACACCTAATTAAAATGAGGTGTCCCCCTGAGACACGTCAGGGGTCTTGCTGAAGGAGCTACTCACTGAAATGATGTGTCCTGCACTACACAAGACTTAAGACTAAATGTCAATACTGATTTCTTCTGGCCTTAAAAAAAAAAAAAATCTAGCAGTGTGCAGCAAGGACTGATTTGAAGAACACTGTCTGAGGAGTAAATCCTATTCAACATGAAAAATTACTGGTTTTTCCCCTACAAGAAAGAAACTTCATCAAGGAGGAATGAAATATCAAGTTTTTCAATGAAATGTTTTTACAGATACAAGATTTGATACATACATACATATAGATGGAAATCAGTGTTTAACAAACTGGAAAACGTGGTAAAAGGGGAAGTAACATAATTGCCAATACCTTACATAATATTGGTGTATTTCAGCAATAACCAACAATGCAGGAATGGCAGACTGAGGAAAATTAGGCCTTGAGCCAAAACGATAAAAAAAGAAATATTACAAAACTACGAAAGCACCTTCCATGAGGTAGCAGCTACTTTGATTTTTGAGAAAAACTCTAAAAAATTACTGAGGAAGAAAAGTAACCCCTAGCAAAAGGTGAAAGAGCTATTGGAATCAGAAGTAAAAGCAGACTTCAGAAGGTGAGAAACCACTACTGGATTCATGCAACCTCTGCCCTTGAACCTCAGATCAGCAGAAACTGAGAAGTTGTAGAGAAGAAATATTTCCCTGTGATTAACTTGTTACACCTTTCCCTGGTCATTCACCATTTGCTGCTACTGAAGGAAGAATAGTGGTTAGACAGAGCTTTAGTCAGATCTAGTCTCTGTGTGTGTTCTGATTACCACACATCTTTAACACCAGCTGCTTCTCCTGCCGCTTAATTGTAAAGGGAAAAAAAGCAACTCAAGTAGTAGATTATCAGAACCTCCATCTTTTTTACACTAGTTTCAGTAGAAAAAGAAAGTGGTTTATCCCACCAGAAAAACAATATAGCTGGACTTCCCTAGCACAGCATTTCATTCTGAAGGTGAAGGAGGAAGTATTTCACCCTACTTTACATTCTCTCTCTTTCCTGGTTCTCAGTTAAATTACAGAAACAAAGACAGCATATTAGTACATCTAGCAGATCTTCACTGTCTTACAGCTCACTGGTGTAGGTATCTACTACCACTCAACTAATGACAAGTTCCCATGGTTAGCAGTACCTCTAAGCAACAATGTCTGCTTCCCCAAACCAGTGTTTGATTTCTGCATCTAAATCTGCACTAACATGAACATCATGTTGACGCTGGCCTGACATCGACTGAACACATCATTTCCTTTTCAGTCAAGCATGCAGTTTACCAAGCAGGTTATAAGGCATAAAACTCCAGCAACGATATTGGAGTAGAACCTGTTTCTCACTCTGTCACACACACGCTATATTTGCTCATCTGTTTTTCACAACTAAAGGAGGGGTAACAAATTGGCAGGAAAGTTGTGTCAATTTGCTCTAGTAAAACCGCAAATGGTAAAAATCTATTAACATTTATTGGAACTGGCCAACACCCCTCTCTTCTTGAGTGAATGTGGGCTTTGTTCCCCCCAAAAAAGTAGTAAAACAGACTGTTTATAACGGTTGGCAGCAATAACATCCGTACCACAGACCTTTATATCCAGCTATTTGGATTCATGTCAGACTCTAATATTTTGAGAAATTGATCCACAAAACAATCTCAGGGTTGTGATTCAAAATAAATTGCATTCGATATGTCTACCCAAATGGCTGGGTACCAGCACATAGCTGTTTTTGAGACCAGGCTGATGGATCATGCAGCCAATGTGCTTCCAAATGCGAGCTCAGAGGCAGCTCAAGTGTCCTCTGGGGAACACAACTCTGTTAGACTCTCAGACCCAGGCTCCCTCCTTACAGACTGCAGGATGTCCATGGGTGATCATGCTGCTGAGAGGTGATGTCACACAAAAAGCTGCTCTAGAAACCATGTTTCCAGAACTAGATAAAAATAACCATTGGTGTTGTCAGAGTCCAAGTAACATGACTGAATTAAAGGTCTTTCAATAAATACCAGTAAGAGGTAACAAAACTGACCACAGCCTGCCTGCCTCAGTGGAGGAACAGTCCCAGGCAACATCTTAGACACCATTACTTAGGATATATACTTATCTTGACAGTGCAGATGGCAGAAGAGGTGCATTCACGTTTGGTAACTTGTCTAAAATTTAAAAGAAAAAAATCTTCTAGAACTAAAAGTTTTGGTCTCAATATCCTTTGAAAACAGAACCTTGGTAAAGGAAGAACTTTAACGTATTTTACAGAAAATATCATACTACTCCTCACTCTTTGGTACTCCAAAGACCATGACACCGTTTTTACCACTTCATGGATTTTCTACAATGCTAAGATACATCAATTTTACTTTAGGTTTTTGTGTTGGTAGTTTTTCTTTGGTTTTACATCCCCTATACATTTTTGTTTCACTGCAGTGGTTAAAGGCATAGCAGTGGGAGAAAGACACTGGGGATTCTGTTTAGGATTTTCTGAAGATTAGAGACCTGGCTTGAAATTTTTGAAAGGTTAAATTTGAGGCTAGGTCACAACAGTTTCAATTCTATTTCAAGCAGATGGAGAAATCATAAACCCAAACTGCTTATTACATCTTTCAAACTACAAACCAGGGCTAACTGCAGAGAGATTTGTATAACACATAACAGCAATGGAAGGCAGAGCTGAGAAGAAATGGAATCTGTATTAGAAAATATCTGGACCATTGTTGCTCATGCATTGTTTCTCAGTTGTCCTGTCCACGGGGAACTCAGTAAGAAATAGCATGAATAAACTTACACACTGTTAGTTACCTTAAATAGTTTCCTTCACTGTGTTCCCTGTGCGAAACAGCACATATTTTTTCTTCCATGGAAATAATTAATTAATTAATTAATCACTGAGCAGACAGCAGAACAGATTAAAGAAAATCTTTTTAGAAATATTCAAAATAATTGACATTTGCTGCTATATTTATGGTGGGAAAGTCCATCATTCTGGCACTAATGCTGAAGTCAGGCATGAATGAGGGATTGCAACGGAAAGGTTGTCCACTACTTCTAAACAAGAACCCTGTAGAAAGGCTGAATTGCTGGCAAGAATAAGCATATCTTCCAGTCTCTTCTAATGACTCACGCAAGGACTCAGAGTGTCAGGCTGAATTGCCCTGCCAAGTCCTTTCATTTTGTTTCTCTGATAAAAATGAAAACTAAAAAAAGGAGGAACCTTCAAGGAAGATGGGGCAAATATCAAGGTTCAACATAAGCCCAGCAAAATGGCCAGTACTAACATCTGTCAAGCACCTATACTGAAGTTCCCATTGAAAATCAATGCAAATAAAAGTTACAGAAATTCCATTAGAAAATGGTATTTTAAAGCTATTTACAGCAAGTATGTGCACATGGGAAAACAGTACTAGCAAATCATTTGTAAGCAAACAAATACAAATAATTCACATTAGTACAGAGATTTTAAATTTCTTTCTTATTGTTTCTTTTTTCAAAAAAGAACATCTTCTAACAAAGTGGATTTTTTTTTTCTGTTTGCTATTGATTTTAGGATACTCCCACTAAATTTATACTTTTGTCACACAGTAGTTTTAAAATATGTTGATTGGAAGCAGGGGTTAATGTAAAACAGCAGCTGTTACTTAGACATAATTGCATTTCCAGCACAACCGGTGGCTTGATTTAAATATTCTTTATAAAGCTGTAGAAATCATAAGTAATGAAGTTGTTATTGCTTGTACCTCTTATGCAACTATGTATAAAGTCTCGTATACACTTAGATTTCATCTATCTTACATGTCTGAATCAGTCCTTACAAAGTCTATGTTCCGATCAATTTTAAAGGAATTTCATTTGACATCAGTATATGACATGTTATTCTTCCCTCAACGGTTACATCCTGCAGAGCGGCAGCAGTACGGCAGACAACAGAATTACCAGCCTCGCTGTCATTTTGGCTGCTAACTGATCCGAGGATCAACTGAAAAGTGAAAAAGGTTGAAGCTGTTTTGGGGGGGGGGGGAGTGGAAGCAAAAAAAAGAAGGCAGAAATAAGAATACTTATTTGCATGCAATTTTGCACAGTTTAGAGTCTTTGACACACAGAGAAAATTTTATATGCTTACCCAAGCCTGTGATTTAACCAGTACTTTGACAAAGAAGCTGGTACCTAAAAGTCCTTAAGATGTCAACCACTGGCTACTAAAACTGCCCAGTACAACAAAAAGCAATGGGCATTTTCTTTCTCTATTTCTTGCCTGCCTTAATCTTCGGAAGTTGAAATGCAATTTAAGTATAGATTTTCAGCTAGGCTCCATATTGGAACATGAACCTTATTTAATTCAAAACAAGGTGATATTCAGCAACATATAAGTTATAATTTCACATGATTAGCATTTTTTTCCACAGCTTGTGTCATCTTATCACTAATCTTTGGAACTAGTGAACATGAGCTTATGAAATTCTTCTGCGCTACAAACTGCTTTCTCCAGTCAAGATAACCAGGAGGAAACGTATATAAGGGAAGAATATTAAAGATTATTTTTGTCAGCTTTGAGTAACAAATTAATACTGCTGATTGTTCTCTCCCTGTCCTCTCCAGCACAGGTATGCACAACCTATTTGATGAATGCAGTCCCCAAGTATACTCTGCTTAAACTCTAATAACTGAAATTTGGAATACTGATCAAACTATAATTCACTGTGAATTTCCTTTAAATATAATCTTTCTGAAGCCAATCATAAGTAGAGTTATATAAAAAAAAAGAAGGGAAAAGACAAAAAATATTACTTTAAGGCCAGGTTCTACCATGCACAGTCATAGCAAGTGGTACTTTATAATTAAAGTTTTGATAATGATGATGAGAGAAGTAGCATTCAAGATGAAAGGAAGAGGGGAGCTAGGGAATCAGTCCTTAGTGAACAGAAAAATAGACGGACAATGCCTAAAAGAATCAGAGATGATATTTGCACTGTTAAACACCATAAGAATGAGATGTATTTTCACTAGTGTAAATAATCAAAGGTTAGGGAAAAAGAAAATGGAGCCTCTAAGGGATGGCTACAATAATGAGGCCAGTACTAAAAACAGCCACATCCAGTATTAACCTTGGTATTTAGAAACAACGGGAAATTATTCTGGAATCTGGCAGATGTTTCCCAGAGAAAACATATCAAATACTGTAGGGATACTGAGGTTGAGCCAGAACAGGAATGTTTGAAGTCTGACATGAAGTGGTGGATGTGACAAGAGAGAAAATCAGTTTAGAAAGATCAATTTTAAACATCTTTGACAATTAAGAAAATGCCAAGTGTCACTGTGAAAGCTAATAGAGAACACAACAAATGTTAAGGATTATGGAGAGCTGTGCACATCTGATCTAGAATGGCTAGCTCATCCTTAATTAATAACCGTACTTCAACAACTCGCTCCCTAGACTCAGCTGCAGTGCAGCAGGGGATTTACAGGAGGAGAAGGAAAGGGAATACACAAAAGTAGGCAGACACCCATCCTCTCACTGGCATTGACCAGCACAGCAAGTTCCATGCTGCAGAACCCACATCAACAAGGAGGCTACATCCAGTCCTCGTTTTACTATTTATGATTCACAAGCACCACACATTCCCAGTTCTGGACTGAGCTATATCATAGATGAACAAAGGCTGAAATGACAGGCTTTTCCACAGAAAGACATTATGGTTATATGTATTTCTAAGGATGGATAAGTTGTGTGCTTTACACATTGCCACCTGCCTAATATTACATGGATAGAGATTAATTCGTACCTCTATTGGTAGCCTGCACACGTAGCATACCACAGCCACAGAGACCTGCCTGTAACTTCTGTAAGAGGAGAAGTGCTGGCTGCTGCCTCTCGCAGAGGGTAACGCCATCACACAGCAAGGGGCTGATGCTGTGGGTAGCGGTTTGTTCCTTTTGCTACCTCCTGTGCTTTCTGAGATGCACTTGGGCTGTGGAAGAGCATTTACTTTCAGAACAAGTGTTTATTTGCGTAGATTTTGATGATACTCAATGTTACTGGACTGTAAGGACTAGCTGTGTCTCCCATCTGGCAAATAAGCAATGACACTGGAAAATATGTGAGTGAGTGGGAGCTGAAGATGTAACTCCAGAGGGACAAAAATAGTGGGAACAAGATGCAGGAACTTGTAAAGCAACGGGCTTCTTAAATTGACTTAGGAACATTGACTCTTCCTCTGTAAAGAGTCAGAGAAGTTCTGCACACCTGGAGAGCAGGACAGATCAAGCTTTGGAAAAATACTGCAAGAAAGCTCAGCCTTAGGGAGCTAATAAGTGACAGAAGTCACTGTCTGAGTCACAATTCCAGCCTGATCCCAATAAATTTCCAGGGGCAAGTTTCTATTTGCAGATGTGTCTCAAAGCCATCATTGTTCAGAGAGCAACATCAGCACAAAGCCTCAGCAGTCCAAGCTGGCATGGGAACCAGCGCTGTGTTGTGGAGCTGATATGGCCATGAGGTTTTCAGCCATGCTAGACCAAGCAGTGCTCCTGGCCTTGTGTCAGAAAGCAAGCATGGTGGGTATTGCTTGCATCTCTCTTGCAATGGTTATTTCAATTCATTGTGAGTAAAATGGATTTTGCTGCGTGGAAATGAATTCCACATACCAAATTTCTTTCAGGCCAGACTTTTAAGTCAAGCCCATGTCTGCCACAAGTTCACATGTGCTTTCAAATACCTGTTTATAAAAACAAGTATATATCACACAGTCTGAGTCCTTTAGAAAGCAATCAGCGCTTGGCTACTTTTACTCAGGTACAGCCAGGACTTTTGATTATTATTACTTTTTCTAAATGCCATTCTGTCCACTATGGCACATCATTTTCTTTAAGCTTTCATTTTATGACAAGCACTCATGCACAACCAATACGAGGTAACTAGACCTTTCCGGGTCAAGTCGGCAACTCAGCATCAGCTTGGATCAAGCTGTGTTGATGTCGATTGTCTTTTTTTGCGATGCCTACATAGTATTTTCATACCACTTCCAATCATCACTGGAATGATAAGGACAGGGCAGCAGGTGAGGCATTTACCTAATGAGAGCACCAGACACTGGAGAAATTTTAGCTGAATGATTTTCACTCCTACAGAGAATATTGCCTCTATGCAGGTTGGAGTAAGGAATCTGCCATGAGAAGAAATGAAGGAAAGTACTGAGATCAGTCAGAAGGAGAGCTGGTCCTTGTGCAGTAATTGCTACCTTAAAAAGAAAGAAGCAGAAAATGCTCAATTATGTAAGTGCTTTAAAGTACAATTCATTGGTCACCCAAATTCCAGCACTATGAGGAGCAATTTTCAGTTTGTAATCAGACAGGCCTTTTCTTTCCTTTTGTGTTTTACACACCACCACAGATTTAAGTCATTGGAAGGGATGTAAAGGGAAAATAGACAAGCAGCCTTTGATGCCATTTGGAATGGACATAAACTTGTCTTCTGGCATCAATGCAGTAGAGATTTTCATGTCCCCATATGGTTATTCTCCTGGCTGGAGCCTGTAGAGCAGATGCACGACACATGGAAAGGAAAGAAAATTATACTTAAATAATAAAATTAAAGCTGGAAAGTAAAGGAGAGAATTTCAGGAATCACTAAAGTGAGTACCTCCCAGAATACACTCTTTGGGTTATTTCTGCTTCCAGAAAGAGAAAGAAAAAAAATAACCTCACCAACCCTCCTGTAGTTTATGAAAACGGTTTGCTTTATGAAGAGAGCTCTGCTGCCAAAGTCCTGCTGCTCTGCAGAAATGTATCCATGGAGAGAAGGCTGAGTGCCGCTTACGCTTTTGTTTTTCCCTGACTCAAAATGGATGGAACACAGATTCTGTTTTCCATTCAAAATACATTAAATCTTCGTTTAGGGATACTATTGAACGGTCATAAGAAGGACAGCTTCTCAGGGAATATCACTTCTTCACTGCCCTCTGACAACAAGCCTGGATTTGACAAGTGCACTTGATAGCAAAAATAGAGTTTCCAGCTAATAATAAGCTCCAGTAAATACAGCAACTGTGACCTTCCAAAGCTACGTCAGCTGCATATCTCTTCAGCTGTGCTCAGACCAGGCAATATTACGACTGTCTGTGCAGTGAACCATGCCTCTTTCAAAAGCATCTGTGGATTTTAAGTGATCCCTAAGCATTTTAGAAATGCAAAGCTAATTAAAATTATGAAAGGATTTTTCTTCACCCTTAATGGCAGATGCTTGACTACTCTTGTTAGCTGCTGAATTCCATCTCAGCCAGAGATATTAGTGGGAAGTCTGTGATGCTGTTCAAACTAGCATCCAGTTGGTTAATCAAATTAAGCTTTCTTGGTTACCCTGCTATAAGAACACCTGATGGGACACTGGAGGGCAAATGCTTGATGGTAGTTTCAAGTACTAGAAGGTGCTAAAAAATGGATAAGCCATGGGCTGCTGCAGTCTGCAAAAACATCCAAATTGCAATAGCCAGAAAGAGAAAGCTTACAGCACTACCAGTTAATTTTCATTAGGCTTTGCTGTGATGCAAAAGTGGTCCCAGCAAACTAAGAGCTGTTACTTCTCTCCAAAGTCTCTACAGACAAATAGAAACTTTAAGGGGGGGGAGGAGGGAGGGAAGGATGCCAAATTTAAAGATAAATTATCAAGGGTTTAGTAAAATATGGGTTAACACAATTTCTGGCTTCTCAATTCTAGAGACCTGGATTCAAAGTAGGTTGCAAATAAAGCAACTCTGGTAATTTC
Organism: Fulmarus glacialis; assembly: GCF_000690835.1. NCBI lineage: Eukaryota > Metazoa > Chordata > Aves > Procellariiformes > Procellariidae > Fulmarus > Fulmarus glacialis. The sequence goes on along the minus strand of NW_009202575.1, from coordinate 13,203 downwards.
AGTCTGGTCCCTAATGGACATCTGTGTTTCATAAAATCATATCACTTAATTAGGCAGTGGTGAGGAGACATTCAGATCTGGAACAGAAAGGAGGAACTTCGAGGTCATGACAGAGGTACTTCTGCAGTAATATACATACTGGGGAGGACAATTGCACAAATTGCATCAATTCTCTGTGAGACAGCACCCCCCACCTTCCAGTGTGAATTGCCAAGAGGTAACCCACCAGGGTTATGATATGATGCCATTTTGTAGAACTGGGCGAGCAATGCACAGCAAGTTATTTATTCACTGAATTTAGCTCCCCTTTTGCCCCCCTTCTGCCCTCTCCTCCTTGTTTACTGTTGCAGAACACCTAGTAAAGTGTTCTTTACAATTCTAACCTTACCACTCTTCAACAATAATAGACAAAAAGTATATAAAATGCTTTACTTTCTGGGTTGCTTATTAATATTCAAAATGCATCTGACTGGTCAGATATGTTCTGACAAATCTGTTAGCCTCCTTGGGCAGAAAGGTGCAGAAGTACTTCTGCTGTGAATTTGCAACCTTAAAATTTGGTTGGTAAATGCATACATATTTTGCTGGCATTTCTACAGTATCTGAGGTCCTCACAGACTCTCCACAAAAAAAAAAATGTTGTGGAGGTTTTTTTGCTTCTTTGTTTGTTTACACAAAGCTGAAAAGAAAGGTCAAAGCCCGTGAACCACGTCAAACAAAAAATGTCCAAGGAAGGAATAAGGTTTAAATTCACATCTCCTATAGCCCAAGATTATACCTTAGTCATAAAATCATCTTCCGCAGACAATTGTGACGATTTGCTTTCTGAGAATCTTGTGCTAGTAAAATCTGCAGCTCAGAATTTTTATACATACAAATAACATTGTAAATACCAATAACAGAAATAATAAGCTGAGGAGAAAATATCAACACTCACATTTCAGTCGATTTGCATTATGCATACAGGACAGCAATAAGGCAATACAGTTGTTGAAATACCTGCATTAAACTCTTTTATGAATAGCTCGTAAAGCCTTGCTGTTTTGAGCTCAATTTGCTTTACAATTGAAGGATATTCTAGAGACAAGAAGGATCTCCAAAGAGAGGCTGAAAATGTTAAATCTGATTTAAACACAAGCCTTGCCAAGTCAAGACATTGTTTAGATTCCATCTAATATTTTTCCTCTTCTAGGGCTACTTCTGAAGTTGTGAGTGGACATGAAGCAAGACAGGCCTAAAGTTTAGGCAAAATCTCAACAAGGTAAGTTTAATGAAAGGTTTGCCTTACGTCTTCCCTGCTTCAAAACTTGGATTCAAATTCCTGAAAATGTCTTTTCTTGGGTTATCTCATTTAGAAAATTTTTCTTATTTGGACTTTACTATGATTAAAACCATAAATGTATGTGAGATGGAATTACATTCTCTTCTGTTTTGCAGTTCAGTCTTTCTATAAACAGACTCGCCTCCAATAGCTTGTACTAACATATGCACTCTGTCCCATTCCTTACCACAGTCCAGTCTTGACTTTTACCTTCTATGTTACATCCCTTCTGCTTTCTTCCTAAAACTCCATCTACAGGCAAGAGTGCAAACAAAGATGAGAGGAGGGTGTTGGCAAAATTCAGAAGATGATAATGGCACATTCGAAACTGCGGATTAGATTTCCTTATCAAATGAAAATATTGCACACATCACATGGCTAGCTTCACTAGTAAAAAAGTAACAATCTCCCTTTCCTCTTCCATCTTATTCTGCGTGCACGAATTGCACAGCAGTTTTCTTTAAAACTAACTGAAAGGACTTAATGTCATCCTCTAAGTTTTCACTATGGAAAACGTTCCCAGTGAAGTGTTTGAATGGAGTTTTAAAGGTGTAACTATTCAGACTTCTGGACTATATTTGAATAACAGTACTTGAAACGTTGTACAGTAAGCTTTAGAGGAACCGTTTTCTGTGCCACTTAAAAGACTATCTCTGTATTTGTAGTTTGCATAGGTCAGAAATAGCCTTTAAATAGTTGTACAAAGAAAAGTTCACTCCATTAACACTTATAATAAAATTCTCATTAATTACTGTTCTGCTCGGAAAGCATGAAGCCATTATTCAACAGCTAGGAAATACAGAGACTTCATGACAGCTCAAGCTCCAACCACCTTGGAAAACGTGGACTGGAACCTGGGATCTGGCTGAGGAGATGACATAATTCAGGAAGAAACGTTGCACTGATATCCACTAATGATCCCAAACAGATTATTACATTAATCAAGAGTTGCCCCATGTGGAAGCTGAGATCCAGAGTCCAGTTAAACTTATGGAGAGCTCTTTTACTGGTAGAAAGTACAAATTGGTTGCCCAAGAAAAATCTGTCCACCCTTACCTCTATAGCATACTAGAAGACCTGTGATAATTCAAGGAGTTTCCTATAAGAACATGTGACTTTTGGGGGCTTGCAAGGAAATACAAAAACCATGCTCCAGCAGCACCCTAAGAGGACAAAGATATGATAAGCAGCCGACGAGAGACCATGCTCGCTTTTCTATTTATGCTCTTCCCCCACTGTTTTTAGCTTACCTCTTGTAGTTCCTGGGAAACATCTTAGATAAATATCCAGCACAGATTACCCACTAACCATCATGTCAGAACAGTATTTCGTACCTTACAGAGAGAAGATTCTGCCTACAATTTCTGATGATTACTCTTTTACATAATCTTGCATGAGAACTCTGGCCAGCATAGGTGAAATAAAATATCTGTACCCTGATGCTATGCTCTGCTACAATAACAGTTCCTCAGGGAGGAACAATTTCAGAGTAAACACTTGGGAAAAGTTACTCGGCTTTATTATGCCTCTTCAGTTCCACAAAAAGGACTTTCTAAGTTTGAAACTCTCCTCCAGCCTGTGCCCACTGGAGCTGTATGGGATCATAGGTTTTCCACAGTCCGAGTCACTGGGAGGGGAGAGACAGCAGAGTGACAAGTTATGTCTGCCATGTAAGCGAGTCAGAAGAAACATTTGGTGGGAGAAGGGTTATGGAAGAAATTATATATTTTAATAAAGTTAAATTTTTTGATATATTAAGTAAAACAATATATGTTTGTAAAAAGCTCAGAAGTTTATATTGGTGCATTCACATTTATTTAAATAAGGTAAGACTTTTCTACACATTTTTGCTTTTAAAACAGTTGCAAAAGAAGTCACATGAAGTCCTAGCTCCTATAAACAAGGCTTCCTTTTGGATTTGAGAATGCTGTGGGACCTACAGCAGAAATCTAAATTGACTTACAGTCACAGAGCAGCAAGATCCCCAGAAGTATTTTGCATATAATATTTGGTGAAAATGAGAAAGGTGGGTAAATAATTGCACGCAATCACATGATTTATCAACAACTGTTTTCTGAAAGAAAGCTGGGCCAGCTAAGGAATAAATCTACCTCCATAAATGATCATCACACTTAAGTACTGCAGCATGCAGTTGCTAATATTTTCTTCCATTTCCACCCCTAAAATGATCCGATTGCATGCCTCCTTGAATAGGAAGGCTTTTGAAAAAGAAAAATTCAGTTTAGTTCACATTTTTCATAGAGTACTCCACTGCCAGTGTATCAATGCTGCCTGTGAACCCTGGTGGATGAATTGTTCTTAGCCCCAGATAAACGGGGAATATTTTGTCCATTTAAAATCCTTGAAGAGACACCTGCAAAAACTGACAATCCTCCAAGTTTGTTTGGGTTTTGGATTTTTTGTTGTTGGGGTTTTTTTTCTGGCAGCTGTAATGGAGCTATTAAAAGCCATGAATAACACAGAAAGATTGATCTTTTAAAGACTTCTTCCCCTCTACCTGCCTCAGAAACTTATAGAGAATCTCCAAAGCCTAGTGCAATTCTCTCCTTCCATCCCTGGCCTGCATATCCAGGGGAACAAAGAAAGTGCTCTGTGGGTAGGTTAAAATAAACAAAGCCCAAACAGCCACCTAAAGATTAGCTTTTCTCCCCTTTTCCCTTGTATTAATATCTCCTTCACAAAAGCCAGCAGAGCACAGGAGCTGCTGAGTGAGAAAGCTGTAAGATCATGATTCTCCCTCAACCCCTGTAGTTGTCATGCAGGAACCCTTACTCATGCTCCTTAAATAATCTGAACCCAGCTGCAAGCAATGCCAGAGACAGCATGATGGGACATGCTGACAAAGACTCCGCTTTGTTTACCTTCTCAACAGCTTTGACAGTGAGAGCTATTTTCTTCCTAGTGCTGAAATCACACCAGATAGGTCAAAATTATTCCAGAAATGTGGATTCCTTCTCAAACAATACTTAAATAAGAAAGAAAAATCTATTTCTAAATAGCTGGACTAAAACCTGGCAACAGCTGTAAAAGCAGTGATGAACTTTCCTTCTCAAGGGAAAGAAGTAAAACGTTGCCAACACTCATTTCTCACCTTTCAGTCCAGGGGATCCCACAGAGCTCTGCATAATTACCTTCCTGTTAATATCATGTAATGGAGGAGATAGCAGCATCGGGGCGGGGGGAGGGAAGGGAAGGGGAAGGACAAATTTTTGTGCAGTCTTTAAAGTAAATACTTAAGAAATCATTAAGGTTTTTTATCCATTATTTTTACAATACAAAGTGAAGGACTATTACACCCCATCTATACAATGCAACCCTGGCGCAAGCAGAGATTTGACAAGCAGCAGCCTTGAAAGATAGGCCCTAAATAAAACAAAAATAGAAGCTATAACGAGAATAAAAATCTCTGATCCTCAGGGGATTCAGCTTCAACCAAAACTCAGTTGTGGTGTAGGAACAGCTTTAAATTTCTTTGCACTCATTTGCATCTCAGCACTAAGATTCTGTCCAAGAATAATTAGCATAAGATACTTCAGAAAATGAAAATGGTTTTTAATAGATGGATTGTCCTCCTCCTCCTCTCACTGGATGATTAAAATGAATGTTCTACTCGGTCTCATTCCCTGGTTTCAGGATTTAGCTCTTTCCGTTCATAAGGATTATCCTTTTAAACAAAAATGGTTAAAATATTTTTCTTAATTTGTGTCTCTGGAGAGAATTTTTTGTCTTTTCTAAAAGAAGACTGTGCACAAGTCTGAAATCTGTGCACGAAACTGTTAGCGAACATAATTGAGAATTGTCCTATCTAATTATAGTTTATTTATATGCTAAACTAAGAATGTGCCACAAAAAGGAAGTTCTACAAAAAGTATGCAGAGAGGAGCAATTCTTGCCTACTTCAAAGCCTGTTTATCCAGCATTTGCCATATCCACAAAGCCAAGCTTGTCAACAACGATCTTAATTGCCCCATCCCATTTTTCCAATATATGTGAATCACAAGAAAATCTTTAATTCTTGTTCTCAGCATCCTCCCATGGTATCTTTATCGCCTTCCATACTAGGAACAATGTGTTCTGACACAAGGGGTGAACAGAGATTTCGCAGCATGTGAAGGACCCCGCCTGTCCGGTGCAGAATTTGAAAGGTGCAAGGCAGATGAGGCAGCAGGTTGGGGAAGACAGCAATGGCCTTGCCGCTGAGTAAGATGAGTGCTCCAAGGCAGAATTCTGCTCTTGCCTCTGCCACAGCCACGCTGTGTCATTCTCCCAAAAGATACGTTTCTTACCTTGCCCCTCCAGGGTCTCATTTGGAGACACTCTGTGAATAAAGTCAGTGGAGCTGCACATACACAGGATATACATGCAGGTATATACGGAGAAGTCAGACCCTATGAATTTCCATCTGGGTTCCCACTATTGGTCAACACTGATCTTATCTCTCTGCTTTTCAGGCACACAGCTTCAAATGTGGGGTGATATTTGCTCATCTTCTGTTTATCAGAATACATCGAAACGTCTGAACAAACTGAATGCAGAGAAAACTAAGCTTTGGACAACTGAATTCTGTTTGTCATTGAATTCAGCTAAGTCATTGGGCAAGTTCTGTCAGTGCTGTGCACCCAATGAGTTATGGGTCCTTGGGAAATGAAAGCACAAGACCCAGCGATTGAAGACTTTATTTTAACACAAGCACAACACGGGGATGAATGAAGATGGATGAGGTGATTTTAATTCCTAAATTTCCTAACTCTTAAATGGTTGCCTTACAAACTTAATAATTAATATAACTTTGAACATTTTAACATGTTTTTTTTGGTGTATTACATATTTTATTCAGTGATATGACAGCATGACTAATCGATTAAAAACTTTTAATATACTTGTAATTATTTTTTTTAAACTGTGCTGAAAATATAATAAAACATTATAAAAGAGAGTAATCTAAGTCATAAGCGATATAAACTAAAGAAGCAGAGAAACAAAAATTATTCAAACTTTATGGCAAATGCAGATGTATTTTGCAAAGAAATACATTCAAATCTGACAACTGTTAGATACCTTACTAGATGGATGTCTGGTCTTAAACCCAAATGTTGGTCCTTGAAAGCCTTATTACTTGTGTCTGACTTAGCATAGATCAGGTGTGAAGTTTTTCCTCCACTTTGTACATTCAACAAGACAGTTTATGCTATGCTCAGAACAGCTCTGACACACAAAGAGGTTACTGCCTCTAGCGTACCCTTTGCTTGTCACAGCTGCATCGAGAGAAGTTGACCTTCAAATTGACTGTTTGATTGTTCTCTAATCCATTCCTGCAAAATGATCCAGATTTACAATGAATAAGTAAAAAACACAGACTTGGTCAGAGGCAGAGGAGATGCAACTGTACAGCCTGGGCTTAGAACCATCTTGTCTGGATCCCCACTAGACTGAATTGGAATGAAAACCAAATGCAACAAACTGGCAGACTCAGTTGGAAGATAGCAGGTGACAGCACTACCTCCAGCGAGGAGTTGCTAAAGTTTATTCTCACTGCCACTCTAACACACACACACAGAGCAACTGACGGATACGCAGCACCCAGATTTTCACACAGTGCAAGGCAAGTTCGAACACAAGGACCAGGATGGTTCTTGGTGAAGGTGTGAGCTTAGACTCAATTATTAGCCTCCCAAATCATATCCTTAATGTTGGAGAAATTCCAACCCTATATCTGGACTGAACTTGCCTGAGAAGGAGGATGGGAACAAAATGGGATTTGATGCACAACAAAGTGATACATAATGCAGAGACATTAGTAGAAGCTTGGCTAGAGTCAGGGAAGCATTTGCCAAAACTGCAGCATGATGACTGGACCTCCTCTACATTACTTCCATGCAACGATGTCATGTTGCTGAAACAGTTCGCCAGTTCACTGTAACAGTCAGCAAGAGCCAATTTGAATCCATACTATATTTGTTTTGGTATTCTTAAGGAAACAGCCTTTCCTCTGGTATTCAAAAAATGGCCATGTCTAAGAAATCCATTAGTGACTGAGGCTGAAGGATAATATGAATCTCTCACTGCTTGGTATTTGTGATAGGAGTTTCACTTTCTTGATCTTGGAGATGAAATCTCCATGAGGTCTGAAGAGTGGTGGAAGAGGAATCTTTTTCTTAAGCAGCAGCCATAGGAGATATTGCTTACTTATCTTTCCCTCTTTGAGGTACAAACGGATTGTCAGATGTTATCTGAGTGTCTGGGTGGAATTTCTTCTGGTCTGAAGCATCTCTGTTTCATTAAGAATCTAATATCCATTATGTGCAGTGCTAGCAAAAATTACTTCAATTCAAGCCACTTTGAAAAGCTTAACTACCGTCTCAGTGACGAGATGACACGCGCTGATGAAAGTCTAATGCAGCTCAGGTAAGGAATAAAGACTAAGTTTGATACATCCAGTAAGGCTGCTTGATGGTTTAGCCTCAGAATGCAACCTTATCTCCCGGAAAGCAACACACTCCCACAAAAAAAATAAGCTGAAATAAAGCCAGAGCTGCCTGCTGACAGAAAAACAAACAAACAAACAAACAAACAAACCCAACACCACCACCAAAAAACTGTGTGCAATGAAACCCACAAGAATACAAAATGGATGTGGTTTCAAGCTGCATCTAAAAACACTAAGCTAAGACCAGTTACAAATAATTTCCACAAATTTGTGAAGCTTCTGCTCAATTTCAGGTGGACATCAGAACATTTCTGGTTTCACAATGAAACCCTTGTTCTACTCCACAATTTTAAAATTAAGTCAGAGGACTGATTGGCAATCTGATACTATTGAAATTCAGGGTATTACCTTAACCACCCACTTTGAAATTGAGAAATTTCACTTTTAGCAGTCTTTTTTGTTTTTTTTTTTAAGTCTGGGCTAATAAAAAGAAATTATAGATAAGATGGCATGCATATCTTCCTGGTTTTAAGGGGTCACAGCAGAATCAAAGCCTGTGCAACCAAACAGAAAGTACACATTTTCTAAGCTTAAATAGTAGACACCACGACTGGAGTCCTCGTCTGTTTTTTAGAGCATAGTCATGAATGCAGACTAAAATCCTAAGCTCCCATAGCAAACTCTGTGTAAAAACCAAAGAAAACAATATGATCAGGGCACGTTGTCTGTCTTCTAAGCAGACAGTCCCCATCTGTTTCCTACCGGACAGGACCCCAATCTCTAAGTAATGCCAGAGCTTAGCTCCACTCAGTTGTGTCTGATTAACTTAATGTAGGAAGTCATTTCCAGATGGGACTCCAATTTAAATCCAAAAGCTATGCCACTGTTTGGCTCATCAGGGCTTCCACATCACACACAGCACACCCTAAGGGATGGCAGCTTCTGCCAGGCAATACTTTCCTAGTACCCTATTGAGGTAGACAGCGCTGTTATGCAGATTTTACACAGTAGAACCACAAGGGTGTATCTAAAAAAAAAAAAAAAGAGAGAGAAAAAAGAAACAAAGAAACGAGCTCCTGAACTTTGTGTCCCACCCATCTAAACTTGATGAAAAGTTCACACATGAGAGGGTTCTCTTAGAAGGATTTTTGTTCATTTTGCTTCCTCTACCTCTATGTATCAGAGAGATTTTAAACAGTTAACTGATCTCCAGAGCAGATTTTTTTTTAAACAAAATAAAAGCATTTGATGGACATGATTCTGTGAAGTCCACATGTTAGTTTGTTCCTAGTAATTTACAACAATGTGAGTTTCAGATTATTTTTTTGCAATGAAGCTGTTCCCATCTGGCTCACGTGCAGACCTCCAGCCCACTAAGTGAACCGCAGCACTCTTCCATCATTCCTGAGCTCCTTCCCAAAAGCATCTAAAGGAAAAATGGGAAGCCTTGTGACGGTTTATGCAGCAGAGCAAGGTTCCATCGGACATTACTAAAATTTTTTCAGAACTATATTAACATTTTTGTTCCTATAAAAGCACTGAAAATATTGAAATCAATAGCCATGAATATTCACGAAAGAAAAAACAATAGAGGCAGTCCAGCTGCTGGAATTATCATTGGGATGGGGAAATGGGAAAACAAGGTCTATATATTAAATTATGTTGCTCAGCATTAGGGACCCAATAAAACATAAGCTCACCAAACTTAAGGCAGACTGTGGCCTGTGTGTTCAAAAGAGGACAGTGATGTATATTGTATTGGGTGATGGAAGAGCAACCATGCATCCAAACAGCTTCCACCTTCCCACATCCCCACCCACTCTCCTAACTCTCTGCACTCCTCGATCACCCCCAAACTGTGATACTCAAACTCACACCATGCCATAGAAAATGTAGCCTTCTGAGGTAAAAGGCAAATGGATCAGCTGAACTTGGTCTCCTCCAGGGAATTTTTAAGAAGAATTACCCATAATTATTACTATAAATTCACTCAGAGTTCACTAAGTTACACTAAATTCAGCTGAGCCACCATCAGAGATATCAGATGTTTAATACAGAACAGTCCATGTTGATTATATTGCAACCAAGGAATATTCAACAAGGGAATACTGAAAATGGTGTTGGAAAACAGACACTGTCTAGTGGCTAGTATCACTAACCATGGCCTATCAGAAATATCAGAGGAGTTACCCCTTCTCTACCACAGATAATTCCTTTAAGAGCATTGTCATATAGAACCAAACCAGTAATGGATTGTACAGAAAGTAAGAAATACTGGTTTACTAATCCTACTGGTTGAAGAAATTATGTGGCAAAAGAACACTAATGAACGCTACAGTAGAAGCCTGTTTCCTAGACGACATTTTAACAAAGAATAGTCAGGCTGTGCAACAAGAAATAATAGTTTTAAACATTTACATGAGCACTTCAGACCTGCACTCCTGCCATATGATTTTGAAAATGCATAGGTCCTCACTGTAGGGCCCCAATTTTTTAAAAGTTAAGATTATGTAGAGGATTCATAAGAATTATAAGCGTGCAACCGGCATGAGTAGTATGATTACAACAGTTAAAGTCCATCTGTTAAATATGCAAACAAACATCCTTGTGCTTTCCCCTGTATGCTGTACGATACATTTGCCTTCCGAAAACATCTGAACAGTACTTCATTATAGTCCTTCAAATCCCTCCTTAAATTTTATTTTGTCACAACAGCTACTAATAAGTTGAAAAGATTAGGCTTTCAATATTCTGACCCAGAGATCCTTTTGTGTTAACCAATATCACCTTGTTTTCATGCGTCCTTCATCTGCGTGCCTGTTTTATACGTGGACGGTAAGCAGATGCGTCATGCTCCACAACGAGGAATGGCTAGCTGTTACAATACAAGCAGAAATAGCATTATTACTATTATTAATATCATAATAATCATGCCATATTAGATTAGTTTCCCTACTGAGGCAACCTTAGAAAAAGAATTTGCCTCCGTACTTCAGAAACTACACGACATTTCACGAGCATACCCTCACAAGAGAAATATGAATCATTCAGAGACGCACATGGTGTATATGAATGCCACATTCTTACATTTGGATTCCTGATTCATCTGACAGATGTGAGAAAATTCATGAAGTTAGACAAGTCCCAAGTGATTGCACGTGTGGGGATGTTGAAAAGCACGAGTTATTCCACCTAGTTTGGCACTAAAAGTACTGAATTTTTTTCCTTCTGGTCAACTGTTTGTTGTGGTATAGCTACAGTTGTGCATTATTAGCAATTGCACCTGTCTTTTCACATCCACTAAGAAGATTTTACAGACCTTATAATAATCAAGAGTAGTGGCAGCTTACACTGTCATATTTAAGCCAACCTCTCATGTTTTGAAACCCTTTAAAAATAAATTAAAACCTCCCAGCAGGCATGGATGACATAAGGATGTGGAGAACCTTTTTTAAAACAGAAGCACTGAAATGTGAGACAGATGCCAAAGTCATATGTTAAGTGCACACGTATATATTTTGCCACCCTTGCATGGTACTCATTACAGCTGTGATATCAAACAACACATGGACTGATCCTCCTAACTTAAGTTTTTACTCCCATACAATCTGCTGATATCAATAGACCAACTACTCCTGATGTTCCTCTATGCCAGAACTTGACACAAACCTCACTGAGCTCCCTGGAAGTCCTCTTGCTGAGCATCCTGAGCTTTAGGAAGGGTGCAGGCTAGATTTCACATACCTCATGTGCATCTCCTGACCCCTCTTCAATTGTCTCAGAGTCATCCTCTATAAAGTTCACAAGCATGGCATTCACGCTGTGCAAGCAAACGATTTGTTTTCAGTTAATGGTCCTCACCATCAAACATACAACGGAACTCAATTTCCTAGTTTATTTCTTTTTTCTTTCCCTCCCTCCCTCCTGCTGTTTATTACCAGCAAATGTGATCTCCATCATATAGACTGCAAGATCTGTGGCCCAGCTACAGCATTGATGCACTTGTACAGCACCCAGAGCAGTGTGGTTTTGATCCTAATTTGGGACTCTCACTCTGTGAATACTTTTTGTAGCGTTGCTTTCTTTGGAATTCACAAGCATATAACTCATGGCTTAAAATTAAATAAATAAAATCTATGATTAAGCATCAGAATGAGTTATAAATGTATACAGGCAATGCCTCTACCTCTGATCTACTGGTGGTTCCTTCCCCCACAGGCTCTTTGCATCTCCTTTGCACTACATTCAGATTTTCTGAGGATATATTATAAGTAACTATTTTTAAAGAAGTAAATTTTGCACTCGTAAACATATACAGACCCAACAGCTACCATATGCTTTACTAAATGTGCCCACTATTAAGTTTCCAGAGGCATGTTAATTCCTTAACATGAAACAAAGCATACAACATTGACAAAAAGTTATGCAGTGTTTACCTGAGGTATTCCTTAAATTAGTCACTTCTAATTTCTTAGTACATAATATGGGTTATTGCCCTTCATTTACAGAGTATGTTTGCAGTCTTGTGAAAGATTTGTTGTTTCCTCCTGACTCTGTCATTTGTTTCATGAGTAACCACAGAAAAGTTAGACATTTATCCAGGCATCCATTCCCCCCATCCAGAAATTTGGCTAACAGCAGTTTACAAAACCATATGATGCTGTAATTTATTACTGAAGCTGTAAGCTGCTTGGGGCAAGGAATGCCATTTCATTTTGCCTTTATACCACAGCTAAGCAGGCAGATCTACCAAGGGGATGCCTAGGGAAGCTGTAAGCCACCTCCTCCTCCCAGCCCATTAGCCAGCAGCACTTACTTCCCTGCCAAATCCCACGGACCACTGACAGCCTGCTGAGGCTAGGCAGCTTGACACTGTATTGCTTAAGAGCCACACAAATAGCACCATCAACATTTCAGAAAAGGATGCTGTGATCCTCCAACAATGGACACCAATTACAAAAGAATTCTTTTCTATAGAAGAATGTAAAATGCAGTAATTTTTCATGCTGTGTGAGTCTAACAGATGGGTGATACAAAGCATGAGAGAGAGATCAGTTCTATTTCAGCATCCACCATTTAAAGCAGGAGCTTGCCACTTAGTAAAAGCAACTGCAAGGAAAATGTCTCTCACTGGAGGTCACTATGCTCTCTGAAAGGTACGGTGGTTGATTCAACATGATGTACATCCATCCAATACCCAGATAGCATGTCACATTATTTTAAGGAATATGATCAGACTTTCTCAGCCAGTTGGTTTTGCTCGTTCAGCAGTCTTATGACTAAAAACAGGGATGAAATACTTTTAGTGCCTGCTTTTAAATTATAAAGTTACAAGGAGGCTGAATCGTGATTAAGAGACAGGCAGGCAGTTATACCTTTGTCCTGGTTTCAGCTGGGATAGAGATGATTTTCTTCCTACTAGCTGGTATAGTGC
>NW_009202574.1:13494-20313 GCF_000690835.1 Fulmarus glacialis | reverse complement strand
CGGGCGCGGGTGCCGGTGCCCTCGGAGCCTCCGCCCGTGGCTCCTGCCCTTCGTGGCAGAATTTCAGTTCCTCCCCCGCCCAAAATAATGCCTGAAATGCTAGCAACGGTAATTTGAAATTTGAGAATTACTGTTACAAGCTGACATTCTTTTTACATTACTACCCAGCAGCGTTTTGCCGTGCCGGGTGATTTATTCGCAGTGTTTTTATCAGCAAATGAGTAAATCAATTAGTGTTGTGGTTTTTTTTTTTTGCTCTAAACGCTTAACACAACAGCACCGTTTGCTGCATTATCAGTAGTAAGATACGCATAACAGGCTGCTCATTTTTTTTTTCCTGTCGAAAATATTGACTGTGGAAGAATGACATTTTAAAGATGGATATTTTAGTAAGAGGATGTAGTTTTTCTTCCCCACTCCCTCTTCGGATTGTGCCCAAATTTATTTCTATGTCTACTTTAATTATTTTCTAAACTGTAGCCCTGTGAAGCATTACAGTTCTCAAACCTAGCTTTTTTTTTTTTTCCCCAAAATAGAAAGCTCTTTTCTTTGCCTGTGCAAGCGCAATTAAAATTTTGTCCTGTTAGAAACCTCTAATTTTCATCTACAGTTCACTCCTTAAAAAAAATCTCTTCTGTATTCTTTCCTCTGATTTATCTTAACTTTCTTTTTCTTTTCTCCTAGTTCTCCTTGGAATTTCCTACCATCTCTAGCAATGTGTACATAGTGATTCATCTTTAGAGAATAGAAAAGGCATCAGCTGTAGGTATAGATATCTTCCTTGGCAATGGGGAAACCCGTGTGAAAGGAATGGGAGGTAAAACCCTGTTCTCCTTACTCGTGTAAGTAGTTCCATTAATTCAATGGGATTACTTGTCTGGGTAGAGCAAACAGGATTGGACCCTATCGGTTATACTCAATGAATCCAGTTAGCCTGGTAATTGAATATAACGGAGACTGGATTTCTATGTTTTATTGAAGTTCTCTTTTAGTTCAGAAGAAATAAATTATTTGAATACTTTCCATATTTGTTAAAAATGGATGGTTATCTCCTTAAGCTGCATGATGCAATACCAGTTATAACAGACAGCAGGGTTTTGCTTCCCCCCCGGCCCCCCCGATCTGCTGTTTTGGAATTGCTTTTTAAAGTTACTAATCAGCTAGCTTTGAAGGAGACCACACATGTCAGAGGAGCAGGGCTTGCTTATCTGTGTTGAGGAACTTGTACTGAATGTGCCTGACAGCCCAGGGGGCTAAGTCTCTGTGGCACAGTGACTTCAGTAGGAGTTGACAGTGTCCAGGGCTTGTAGCAAGTGCTCGGCACCTGGCGGGACTGGCTCCAAACGGAGCCCTTTTACGAACACAGCTTTAATGTTTTTCTTATGCGGCTTCATTCCTAATGCTGCTTTGTTGTTTTAGGTTACCGTCCTATTCCAACAGATCCTTACCTGGGAGGGAATTCACCCTTGCCACCCCCTGTAAGTGACAGGATGAGAAAGAGACGGGCTTTTGCTGATAAAGAGTTGGAGAATATTATGCTAGAGAGAGAGTATAAAGAGAGAGAGATGATGGAAGCTACACAAGCAGCTGCCCTTTTTCTTCCTAACCGCATGGTGCATGGAGCTGAATACAACTCGTATAAAACAGCCTTCAACACTACTCAAGTTGATACTCCAAACAAGGAGTTTTGCAACTTTTTACCAACCTGCCTTGATCTAACCATGCAGTATTCAGGATCCAGCAACATGGAACTAATTTCTTCAAATGTCAGTGTAGCTACTACCTACAGGCAGTATCCCCTGTCTTCTAGGTTCTTAGTGTGGCCAAAATGTGGCCCCATTAGCGATGCTCTCCTCTACCAGCAATGCCTGTTAAACGCTACTACTGTCCAAGCTCTCAAACCTGGGGCAGGTTGGGATGCCAAGGTCTCACAAAGTCAGGACTGTCCAAACACTGAGCACGACATCATGTCTCCAAAACTGGAAAGTTCACTTGTTCTGACCCACACGCAAGACATTCAGCAGTCATGTAATGAGATACCGTGCCTTCCTCAGGAAGCTCGTGAGAGGTCAGCTTTCTCTGCTCCAAAAAGGACGTTCTCTCAGATTTCTGATAAGGATTCTCTGGCTCCTCAGGAACAGGTATTAAGCAAGATTGGCAAAGACAGTACCAAGCCCCCTCCACCGCTCAAATACAATCCATTTCAGTCGCTGTTTCAGCAAACGTTTCCTGACAGATCAGGAGCAGAGTTGAGAACGCCATTTGTGAAAGAGACTTATGAAGATGTTTCTAAGAAATACAGAGAGTGTGCCATTAAAGAGAACCAAAAATACAAGTTTACAAGAGACAAATGCGCAAAAGACTGCTTTGGGGCCAAACAGGCCACAGCAAAACTTTCAACAACTGAGCCACTGTCATTTTCAGTTGAATCCATCCTTAAACGACCTTCTTCTGCAGTTGCTAATGTCTCTCAATGAATATACTATACCTTCATTGTAGAGAGTTTGTATGCTATGCCTTCTGCAGAATTGCTACTGCCTGCCTTGTCTCTTAAAAGAGGAATTTCTGCTGTAAATGGTAATTCTTTCTTTTATCTCAAAACGATGTACATAAATATGCATGTTTTCTGTTCTGAAAAAATAAATATATTTAATTTTTTAAAATTGAAACTGCATGTACGGACTGTAAAGTGTCATTGTTTTAAGCAGCACTTCAAACCATTCAATAAAATGAGATTACCTACAAGCATAGATGTATTCCTGATCTCTGTTTTGTCTCTAGTATCTCACAGGCAAGTATGTCCTACTTTCAGATATACTTATTCTTTTATCTGCTATTATCTATGTACTTACTAGTACGTGGTCATTTCTGCTTTGAACCTCCAGTAACTAAGAGAAGAGGTAACAACTGTGCACGTAGGCTAGTGTGAATTTGCAAGACTTTTTTTATTAACTTAAATGAGGTTTGGATGAGATGTCAAATGCCTTTCTTATTCTAAAGGGGGAGTGCATGCTAGAGTGAAAGACTGGTTTATTCCTCACCTCTCTATAAGAGCTTCTGTTCCTAAAGCAGAAGAGTTACTAGACTGGATTTGAGGAGAAGGGCTCTGGTGAGCTTTTGGATAAGAAGTCAGCTTTTTTTAAAATTCACTTCTTGAATAAAAGATCTGCTTTTTTTTTTGTTTTGTTTTAATGTTCAGCTGACTTTGGATTTCCACCCACTAGAATATTTCCCTTCTGAAAACATTTACCTTTCACCACCAAGGGCCTGAGATTCTTGTGTTGTGGTAATTGAAATGACCTTTAGGCTGTAAAAATGATGCACAGAATCATCACTGCTAATGAGAAATCAAGTCACGATCTCTCAGTTTTGTAATTCTATGCCCTTTTGCCGGGATAGCAGAAATAGAGGAGATTAACCAGTAGAATTTACCTGGGAACCTGAAATGCCCTCAAGGTTGTAGAAAAAGGCGTTACAAGCTCTCGTTATGACTGAGCTTGAAGCTTTCTAAATTCGCAATTTTCTAAGTTTTTCCCTATATGTTACTGCTAGCACATCTAGTGCTAACCGGTAATTCCTTAGTTACCTTCCTTCCTCAACATTTTTATCCTGCAGCCAGTTGAAAGGAGCTGTGGTTTATTTTTAATTTTTATTATTTTCTAAGGACAATTTCTGTTTGGTATTCGTGGGCAGAATGTAATATTTTCTGATTTTATTACACTCACCGCACAGGTTAGATGCTTATTTTGCTATGAATAAATCTGAGCCTGTGAATTTCTGATTCTGTGACTGTGTCTGAAAGTATTTAGTGTTTCTGTTGGGAGTGGTGTTGCTGAATAGCAGGACCCTTTTCATAGATGGGAGGAGTCGTTTGTCATGGGTGCTTTTCTAAGCCGCTTTGTTAAAGCAACAAACACATTGGAAAAAACACTTTTTACGTAACGTGTAAATTTTTACAGAACACATCTTACACAGCACGTAAAAATTTTATGTCAGGAATGTAAACAAATTTGTTATAATTTAAAAGAATCTTGGCATTAGCTAAAGTTTCACTTTTCAAAAACATTCATACTAACTAGATTTTGCCTAGCTGAAACTACATTTCAAATGCAGTGAGATACTTTTCATTTTTTCAAACTCTGTCCTTTATCCAGTTGCCATTAGAGGGAGTTTTAACTTCCTTGAGAGCTGCATCTGCTTGTTAATCAGTTTAGCAGTCAGACCAAGCTAAGCAGCTTTCACCCGGAGTAAATGGAGTGAAATTCTTCACATTTCATATTTGTTTGCTTTCACCACAGCTTCCTTCTTTGGCTTAGTTGAACATTAAATGCTAACAAGGGGTTTTAATTTAAGCAGAGTTTCCTTTGTTATTAAAAATATGATTTGTTTTGTTTCTCGAGCTGCTGGCATAAACTAGGATAACAGATGAAAGAGAGTTCAGCAATCTATGTACTGAACCAATATTGGAGGCTGGAATTAGTCCCGTATAAATATTTTTTTGTCTGACAATGTGTGCATCTAACATTGTTCAATTTCACATCTGAAATATTTTTCCAGGAAGTCACTTGTCTTTATTTATCTCTTAAAAAACAGACCAGAAAACCAAAACCCTCCAACAGACTGGTACCTCTTGAACTTTTAAAGAACCAGCCGAACTGAACAAATTCCAACTCTGAAGATATACCAAACATTAATATATACATATGTATACACACACACACTTATATACATAATATATGTATGTTCCAGATAGTTTTGATCAAATGCCAATCATTGGAAGAGGAGTGACATTTCTATTACTATCTGAAAAAACGTGACCCTTGAAGTGAGACTTGGACAAATTGTTTGCTTCACTTAACAAATGAGTCTCACTGGAGTCAGCATCTGGCCACCCTGTCTTGCTGTCATTTGCTCATGTTTTGCTTCAGTTCCATTAGCTATTTCTCCCTGTACTTAGTTTCCTCTCATTTCATAGACCCTGGACCTCACCTCTCACGCATCTTGAAAGCCTGTTGCACCCAGATCGTTTTCTCCTTTCCTTTGTTAAAAACGTATAAAGTTTGTATAAAGTCTATGTTCATGGAGAGCATGATTAGTAGCTTGAGCAAGAAAGCATATAAACAAACAGCGTGTGATTTTCCTCACAGATCTTTGCAGTGAATGTATAGCACTCTTTCGTCTTTCAGCCATGCCCTTCTCTAGAGCAGAAGTAGCGACTTGTCCGCGTATGCTGGTATGCTGTGCAAACTCATGGAGAAGAGGAGAAGTCATTGCTCTGAAACAGTCTAGCACTTACTGCTAGGCAGTGTCTCCCTGGCAATAAGTCAGTTGTTAAAATATCCTATGCTCCCTGCTTCTTAAATACAATTTCTGTGGCATTTGTTGGGTGTGTGGGTGCCTGTATCTCCTGTACAGCATGACTGGTTTTCTCTGAGTACGAGATGCACCTTTGTGCTGTGCTCATGGACGTTAGGTTGCATTTCCATTCTGACCTCAGTTTTTCTTATGCGGTGGTAGAACATGCTTGTTGAGAAGTTCAGCCTTAGGGTTAGGACAGGAGGTCAAGAACCTATGCTAGCTGCGGAGCACTAAACAGTCGTGGAAAGGTGTACAAAGAACAATTATTCACTTGGTCTGCAAAATACTAAGCCTGGCTGATGGCATTGTCAGAAGTGGAACTACTTGCCAGAAGCGCAGGCCCTTCATATGCATGCTGAGACAAAAATTTTTATAGGTATGCAGAGGTGTATAAGTGTACAGAACTAGAGCAACCGGGAATTAGTAATACCCTGGACAGTGCCTGGCTTACTACCTGGCCTGGTGACAAGCCGTGGGCAGTGGTGCATTCACCTGGAGAAGGGATAGATTATTGACAGCTGCTGCAGTGACAGTGCTTCTCCCTCATGTGGCACAGGAGAATCAAGATGGGGGCTGTGGTGGGTGAGAGGAGAGTCCCTGCTAAATAGGTGGGGGTTGTTGGCTTTCTCTCAGGTGCTGGCTTCCTGGAGGTGACTGCACCAGTGCTGCTGGCCTGCCTCAAAGCCTGCCTTAAAACTGTCATTTGTCTTTGACATCTTTGAATCAGCATGTTGAGCTGCTGGACTTGAGGTGGGACAAGGCACAGAGTTTTGTGAGATGGCTGGATAATCAGACACCAGTCATTCAGCTGATGTCAAGACTTAAACGCCTGTGAAATCATCAGCTGAATGTATTTGCATTCTGGCCTGAGAACAAGACTTAGCCCTGTGCTGTCTGCCTATCATAGAATCATAGAATCATTAAGGTTGGAAAAGACCTCCAAGATTATCGAGTCCAACTGTCAACCCAACACCACCATGCGCACTAAACCATGTCCCTAAGCACCACATCTACATGTCTTTTAAATACTTCCAGGGATGGTGACTCAACCATTTCCCTTGGCAGCCTGTTGACCACTCTTTCAGCAAAGAAATTTTTCCTAATGTCCAATCTAAACCTCCCTTGGCGCAACTTGAGGCCATTTCCTCTCGTTCTATCGCTAGTTACTTGGGAGAAGAGACCAACCCCCACCTCGCTACAACCTCCTTTCAGGTAGTTGTAGAGCGCGATGAGGTCTCCCCTCAGCCTCCTCTTCTCCAGGCTAAACAACCCCAGTTCCCTCAGCCGCTCCTCATAAGACTTGTGCTCCAGACCTTTCATCAGCTTCGTTGCCCTTCTCTGGACACACTCCAGCACCTCAGTGTCCTTCTTGCAGTGAGGGGTCCAAAACTGAACACAGTATTCGAGGTGCGGCCTCACCAGGGCCGAGTACAGGGGCACGATCACTTCCCTGGCCCTGCT
>NW_009202574.1:6380-13473 GCF_000690835.1 Fulmarus glacialis | reverse complement strand
GATGCCATTGGCCTTCTTGGCCACCTGGGCACACTGCCGGCTCATGTTCAGCCGGCTGTCGACCAGCAGCCCCAGGTGCTTTTCCTCTGGGCAGCTTTCCAGCCACTCTTCCCCAAGCCTGTAGCGTTGCATGGGGTTGTTGTGGCCGAAGTGCAGGACCCGGCACTTGGCCTTGTTGAACCTCCTACAGTTGGCCTCGGCCCATCGATCCAGCCTGTCTAGGTCCCTCTGCAGAGCCTTCCTACTCTCAAGCAGATCAACACTCCTGCCCTTCTGCTGTGTCCTTCTACTATGACAAAGACCTCTCTGAGTTTTGCAGTCTGAGCTCCTCATCTCTTTGGGATCATAAAAGCAAGTAACTTTTTGGCCAACTGTGAAGGCACAAGTCCTTGAAGTGTAATGGCTCTGAAGGCTGAACATTAACCAGCTCCCAGTTGCTATTGTTCTGGAATTAGAGAATTTGACACTTTCTCCATTTCTTTATTTTAAGTATAGAACAGGGAGGTATGTTCTCATTTTGATTTGGCAGCTTGTTTGCACGATCAAGCCTTTCAGTTCCGGTACCGAACACTTGCCATTCAGCTGACCTTAATGTGAAATCTGGCACCAGGAGTCATTGCTCATGACGGATGAGATTCTCACTGTATCACTAGGTTCCTTCTCTGAATTTCTGCCAGTTGAAGAGCATAAAGTGCACATAATGCCTCCTTTAACTCAGATAGTAGTAATCAGCCATTTTCTGTTTGCTTGCATTGAAACCAAGACAAACTGTGGCTTATGCAAGAAGGGCTGCTGGGGAAGCATGTGTGGGCAGGTGGAAACCAGTGGCAGGAATGTCAGTGTGACTGGGGAGACAGGAACCAGTTGGTGTTTTATGGGAGGAAGCATCCCTCTTCATAAATAATGAAAACATGCAAACTGGAAAAAAAAAATCAAATCGTTCAACATTGCCAGTTCCCTGTCTTCCTGTGCCCAGCACCAGAACTTTGTGAACAAGCTACAATTCTTTTTCTGTCCAGAAACAGGTCAGAAATCAGGTTAATGGGCTGCAGCCACCCCTTTTGTTGTCATTTGGAGTTGGTAGCCCAAAGCCAGTGAGCCTCGCTATTATTGCGACCCATCGCCTGCAGTATTGGGGCTGATGCTGGCCCTGCTCCATGATCACAAACTGAGGGTAGGAGTCTACCCCTCACCCTGAACTCAATGCTCCAAACTTTGCATGGATGTGAGGGCATTTGGGTCTCTGGAATGAAGACTCACCGTCTAACCTGTGTGTTAGTACAGGACACACTGCTGTGTCTAGTTTTTGCTGACAAATAAGAGCTTCCACAGTGACCAACAGAAAAGACCAATATACACAGTTATGTTGAGATATTATGTTGGAAGAATTGGAAGAATGAAAAAGGGCAGTGGCCCTTTTCCCAATTTTTGTAAAAAATAGTTATGGCTGAAATCCATCTAAGGA
Organism: Fulmarus glacialis; assembly: GCF_000690835.1. Lineage (NCBI taxonomy): Eukaryota > Metazoa > Chordata > Aves > Procellariiformes > Procellariidae > Fulmarus > Fulmarus glacialis. Next base: position 12,008 of record NW_009202574.1, on the reverse strand, counting down.
AAAGCGAAAAACTGCATAGGCAAGCCTACTGATATGTACACCAACTGAAGCCTACTAAAATACCTTATCCTTGCAAGAAGGAGTCTAGAAGTAAATTTAGAAGAGATACAGAGGTTTGAGGAATGCCAGATTTCACAGTCACGCTGCCTGGCTGACAGACTCTGCATCTATACCTCACTGTAGTTGGCCAAATCTGGGCTTAAAACAATGACTAGATTTTGCACTCATTCCTTGGCAATCCAGTTGGGCAGGAAACAGGTAGGTTGAACTAGTACCATGTGTGATATACAATTTCTATGTTTGTGTATCAAGAGCTAATAGTGGGATCCATTACATCCTGCCTGGTTTTCATCTACCCATTTTATTTCTGCACAAAGAACCTCATACGTGAGTTGGCCATGGCTCTGCTTTTCTAAGTCAGACAGAAAACATGGGTGAACTGTCCACCTTCAGAGATAGCTTGCCTCTGTGGAAAGATGTCCTCTGTGGAAAGATGCTGTAAGTAGTCATAGAATTGTTGGATCATAGATTTAGAAAGACCAGAGCTATTTATACAGATAGGAAAACAAAATCTTAGTGTAAAATGTGTATACATAAAACCAACTCCTTTCAGGCAATTTTAGACTTGCAGCACTGCAAGCCTGAATGGAGAGCTGAAAAAAAATCACCAGAAGATCTTTGTAAGTGACTTGGAGGTGACAAATGTACAGGAGCCTTACACTTTAACCCATGTGGAAATTCACATTAATTTAATCTTTTATTTAATTTAGAAATTTTATTTACGCTTGTTACCATCTGAACTGTCCTTACCTTGTAGAGCAGTACTACTTCCTCTACTATATCCTCAAACACATTTATTAATTGGAACTTAGTGCTATGTAATAGAACTGTAGGGTAGAACCGCGGTGGCATTGAGGCTGGACAGCAGCTCTGCAGAGTGCCCAGTCCCACTCCTGCCCATAGCAGGTCAGCCACAGCAGGTTGCTCAGGGCTGTTTTCAGTTGGGTTTGAATATCTCTAAGGATGGAGACTTCACAGCCTCTCTGGGCAGCCTGTTCCAGTGTTTGACCACCTGTGCAGGAAAAAAAAGTTACTCTGTTTAGATGCAATTTCCTGTATTCCAGTGTGTGCCCATTGCCTCTTGTCCTGTCCTGGACACCACTACAAGATCTGTCTTCTTTGCTCCCACTGTCTTTGCTCCCATTATCTATACATAGTGATAAGGTCCCCACTGAGCCTTCTTTTCTCCAGGCTGGACAGCCCCAGGTCTCTCAGCCTTTGCTGATATGAGAGATGCTCCAGTTCCTTAATTATCTTCAAGGCATCTTTGCTGGACTCACTCCAGTATGTCCTTTTGTACAGGGGAGCCCAGCACTGGACACAGTACTCCAGATATGTCTCACTGGGGCTGAGTAGAGAGGAGGGATCACTTCCCTCCATGTGCTGGCAACACTCTGCCAAATGCAGACAAGGAGGCTGTTGGACATACTTGCCAAAGAGCACGCTGCTGCCTTCTGTCAGCTCAGTGTCCACCAGGGCCACCCTGACTCAGGTCACATCATGCAGGACTTTTACTTACATTTTGCAGAGCCTCGCACCTGCACGCTTCCCACAACGCCTGCCCCAGCCGGGCAGGGAGAGCACAACCACAGCCGGAGCACCCACCTGGCCACAGAGCCAGCCGTCCTCATGCCAGTGGATAGGTGGCAGTCAGTTTTGGAGCACCCTGACAGAGCTTTTTCTCTTAAAAAGCTTTAGCTTTTCCAGACAGTGGAGTATCCCCCAACGCAAAACTGCTTGCTTACAAAGCTGCTATGTGCTGCGTGAGTAGCAATTCTGGGCTAACAGTTTGCAGATGTAGCAGTAACAGGGCATGCTCTGCTGGGTATGGAGGCTTTAGGCAGAGGCTCTGCAATGCAAAGAAGTGAGAGGAAAAAAGTTTTTGGATAAAACTCTTTTCTTCAGTCCATTAAATTCCTTGCTCAGAATTAGAGGAGAGTGACTCAGAGATTTTGAACTAAGAACAACTGAGAGTAAACCCATGAGGCCGTGAGCATTATTTGTAATAATTTAACCTCAAAGCAATGATGATGTAGCTAACCATAAAGGGTTTTGCATCTAACAGAGGAGGATATGAGCAGAAGGTTATGCTGAGTGCATGATCTTCTGTAATTTATGACAACCAGTAATAAGTCCAGGCTTACAGAAAGGAAAGCATACACATGTTAACAACAGGGTCCCTGTAGCAATGTCTTGATTCAGCTTCTGGTGTTACTCCCACACAGTGTGCTCAGAGTTGTCTTGTTTGTGGGAGCAGGATGGGAAGGGGCATGGGGAACCTCTGCAATGCAGTAATAAAAGAGAGCTTATCTTTGCACTCCCCCACTTCTTACTGTTCATTGCGCAACAGCTCACACTTCACTTCTCACAGCACCAAAGCACACACTTGATGGATATGCGTTGATACCGTTCCAGCAGGTACACGAGAAGTAGAAGACTAGCATGCGTTTTCTTAGCTGGCTTTGCTTTAGCTTTTACTTGGCACTTACTTTGACACCTGCAAATGCAAATCAAGCCCTTCTTCAAGTGACACAGTGCTTGAAGCTGAGGTCCCAGCAGAAGGTTGTCTTTGAGTTGGATTCTCTGTAGCCCAACTAATAAAAGTAGGGCTCCTACTACCACCTTTTCTCCTGGCATGGAGACCTCTGTACAGTATATCTTCTCTATCCAACTATAGTGTCACTATATCTGTGACGTTTGTTGAACTTTATCTTTGAGACTGCTGCTGTCTGCAAATGTAGCTGAAATAGTTTCAAAAGTGGAGAGAAGTAAAGTACAGGCAAAATGTTTTGAGAAACCAGGCTACAAAAAAGGTTGTTCTTACATGCTTTCCCTGTCACCCTCTCCCACGCAGTTAATCTTATGTACCTTTCTAAGCTTCTTCCTTTCCTGTCACACATGATATCCCGTTCTGTCTAGGACATACCATACTCCAACATAAGTGCTGAGGTCCATGCTTCACTTTACACGTGACAGCAGTTGAGTACTGGCACTACTCGTTGTGCTCAGGATTGGGCTCTTGTGCTGCAAAACAGCCTACTCCAGAGTGACCTGTAAAGGCTTTCCACAAAGCAACCAGCTCAGCATGCTCGTGTGGAAGCTGCAAAATAAACAAGGAATAATAACATATCTCCCACAGCTGGGAAATGCCACATGTGGATGAGGATAATCCATTCATTAGGTTCTGAACACAAAGTCTCACCAGAGAGTATCATAAATCCATGAGATGTCCCTGAACGCTGGATTTTTCATTTGGGCATATGAAGGAACTGAAGAACATGTAAAATGAAAATCACATGTACTCCAAAGCAGCTCCATAGCACTGGAGGCTGGTAACATCTGAAAGTGAGTAGGCAAAACTGACACATAAAGATGTGCTCTGAGCCAATTTACAGCAAAGGGTAAAGATCATACTGCATCTGAGTCAAAACAGGGTAGGCACTACTCCCTAGTGACTGTACATCCGAAGAGTCTCTTGTGTACTGATTATACCAGAAAATGTATGGAATACATTACAATTATGAATGTTCCTCTGACATGTTATTTCAGAAAAGACCATGAGAGTAGGATAAAATACAGGGCTCAGTCTGTCAACCCGCAGTCATAACCGGCCCAATTTCCATTGCTTTCAAAGATGGAGCAGAGATGTTTATCTCCACACAGCTACTTGTTAGAAGAGACAAGTATTCTGAGAGAATAAAGGTTTTCAGCAAAAGCAGTTGCAAGCTTTTCTAAAACACTGTGCTTTCTGGTACTTGTTTGGAGTTAAAAGCTGAGTCCAGAAGGCAGGTTCCAAAATGCTTGTATGGTGCATTCTGCAGTTGCATGCTTAAACATACATGCTTAAATGGAAGTTTTATCTTCAAACTGTCATGCCATTGGTTTGCTCAAGAGCTTTCAAAATGTGGCTTAAATCTTCAAAGAAAAAAAAATAAAAACTAACTCAGTCCTATGGCTGATGTTTTATTATGCAGCTGATCTGATTAATTCCTTCCTACTGATTAATTCGTTCTGTCCTTGCTGTTGTTTTATATTGAGGAAATGCATTCTTGTGTTAAGCAAATATACTACAGTGTTTGGGAGATTAAAGCCATGAGGCAAAAAGCTGAGGCACATGCAGAGACTTGGACTTGGAGTGCAGGGAAAATGAAGGCCATCTGCTGTGCCATCCGCTCTGCATCTTACTGCTAATGAAGTCTATGAGAAGAAGATACAGTGAATATTGGGACTGATGTTTGGACCAAAAGGAAGGCCAGAAATCCTGTGGTCAGCATATCCCAGGTGACAGTGCCTGCATGTAAGAGAAAGTCAGCTAATTTCTGCCCAGCGGCCTTTAGCCCACATCAAAATTGCAAATCTCTTTCTGCTTGTTAAAGTCCTCTAGATTTTACGTGTATGAATGAAATGCGTCAATGGGGTAGAAACTATCACAATTTCCAGCCCTGCTTGGCAGCTCCTTGCTTCAACAGGGAGATCGGTGACTGGCTAGACTGAGTGAGAAGTAAATACAGGCCATCTGCTCCTAAGAAAGGGGCAGAGCAATTCTGAAGGAGCTGGTGACGGTCTCCGTTGGTCTCTGCCAGCTGAAGAGTTCAAATTCATGGACTCAGGAGACAGGGAGCATCTAGCATGATCATACACTTAAGCATCTGGATATTTTGGGTTTTTTTAAGAAAAACTTTTACCCAAGAGAAAGGTTGCATCTCTGAAAGCCATCCAAGGCCAACAATATCTGATGAGCTATTGCTAATCATTCCAGATCTGGGTAGATTGCGTAAAGCTTGATTTAGACAGCAAAGAGATGGCTCCCATACCTCACCCTGGTTTTTACAGGCTGCAGGAGGACAACATCCTGTGCAAACAGGATTTCTGTCTCTGCTTAGGGCAACTCAGTGGTGAGTTTGTGGGCCGGTCCTTTGGCCATTTACCATGGGGAGTTTGGGAAAAGGGGTAAGAACTCCCGAAGATTTGGATGACTGTATGGACATCTGCAGTGGTGTGGTGGGTTAAACTTGGCTGGATGCCAAGTGCCCGCTAAAACTGCTCTATATCTCTGCCTCCTCAGCTGGACAGTGGCGAGAAGATATAACTAAAGGCTTGAGGGTCGAGGTGAGGACAGGAAGATCACTCACCGATTAACTTCATCGGCAAAACAGATTTGACTTGGGGAAATTATTTTGACTTATTACCAATCAAATCAGAGCAAGGTAATGAGAAATAAAACCAAATCTTAAAACCACCTTCTGCCTGCCCCCCCTTCTTCCCGGGCTTAACTTTACTCCCAAATTCTCTATCTCCTCCCTGCGAGTGGCACAGGGGGACGGGGAATGGGGCTTGCAGTCGGTTCATCACACGTTGTCTCTGCCGCGCTTTCCTCCTCAGGAAGAGGACTCCTCACACTCTTCCCCTGCTCCAGCATGGGATCCCTTCCTCGGGAGACAGTCCTCCATGAACTTCTCCAACATGAGTCCTTCCCACAGGCTGCAGTTCTTCATGAACTGCTCCAGAGTGGTCCCTTCCACGGGGTGCAGTCCTTCGGGAACAGACTGCTCCAGAGTGGGTCCCCTA
>NW_009202574.1:0-6349 GCF_000690835.1 Fulmarus glacialis | reverse complement strand
CCCCGTATGTGTCCACAGGTCCTGCCAGCAAACCTGCTCCAGATGGGCTCCTCTCTCCATGTCCACAGGTCCTACCAGGAGCCTACTCCAGCATGGGCTTCCCACACAAAGGAGGTCACAGCCTCCTTTGGGTACATAGACCTGCTCCGGCGTGGGGTCCTCTATGGGCTGCTCCACCATGGACCTCCATGGGCTGCAGGGGGACAGCCTGCTTCACCGTGGTCTTCATCATGGGCTGCAGGGGAATCTCTGCTTCAGTGCCTGGAGCACCTCCTCCCCCTCATTCTCCACTGACCTTGGTGTCTCACATATTCTCACTCCTCTCTTCAGGTGCCATTGCACAGTTTTTTTTTCCCCTTCTTAAATATGTTGTCACACAGGTGCTACCACCGTTGCTGATGGGCTTGCTCTTGGCCAGTGGTGGGTCCATCTTGGAGCCGGCTGGCATTGGCTCTATCGGACATGGGGGAAGCTTCTAGCAGCTTCTCACAGAAGCCATCCCGGTAGCTGCCCCACTACCAAAACCTTGCCTTCAAACCCAATACAAGTGGCTCCTTGCCAAGCTAGCAGCCTGGTGTGCCACTTCTTCCTGCTGGGAAGAAGCACATGCTGACTAATAAATTCTGAAAAATGGACATCTTCACCTCCATCTATACAGATCGCTGGATTAACAAAGTAATGCAAGACCCTTCCAGACCACCCACAACATATACAGGTTTCCAGAGCACTGACAATCTTCCTAGACAGAGGGAGCATGGTATGCTGTGTCCTGCCTAACGCGAGAGACCTCCCTGTGGGATGTGCTTTGGGAAAGCTTGTTCACCTTTTTGGTCTCTCCTCCACAGCAAGGTAGAGACACCTTGCTAAGGTTGGCAAACTTCAGTGATAAACATTGTGTATCCTTTTTTGCTCTGATGTCTCAAAGTACTTCATAAGCACGCTAACAGGTCCCAACCCATGAGGAGGTACTGCGGCAGTTCGGGGGGAGAGCGGGGACCTTTGGCTGCCCTGATTTTGGGGGCTTCTGGGGACAGCAGGGTGAAGCAGGGTGCAGGAGGGACCAGACAGATCGCTTGCCCTGAGTTGTCCTCAAGTGGCCGTCGGGAACTTCTCACCGGGGGCTGAGGTGAGGTGCTGAGGTTGATCTTGCGGTCTGCCCAGCACCACACCCTGAGGCAAAGCCACATCCAGACACCCAACACAGGCATTTTGACTCTATTCTCTCACTGCTAATCCACACACTCTGTGGTAAAGTAACCTTAACCAAATATAATAGAAACAAGCTTCCACATGCTGCAGTTGCTAGACATATTCCCTCTCGAATGGGGTGAAGAACAAGACAGGGTGTGCTGGTTTTGGCTGGGATAGAGTTAATTTTCTTCATAGTAGCTAGTATGGGGCTATGTTTTGGATTTGTGCTGAAAACAGTGTTGATAACACAGGGATGTTTTAGTTACTGCTGAGCAGTGCTTACACAGGGTCAAGGCCTTTTCTGCTTCTCACCCCACCTGTACCCACTCAAGCAGGTCCACGTCTTTCTTATGCTGAACACGGTACTCCAGGTGAAGTCCCATGAGGGTGGAGTAGAAGGGGAGAATGACCTTCTTTGACCTGCTGGCCTGCTGGGGGAAGAAGGAGGAAGGGGGGATGTTCGGAGTGATGGTGTTTGTCTTCCCAAGCAACCGTTACACATGACGGAGCCCTGCTTTCCTAGGGATGGCTGAAGGACCTGCCTGCTGATGGGAAGGAGTGAATGAATTCCTTGCTTTGCTTTGCTTGCGTGCGTGGATTTTGCTTTGCCTATTAAACTGTCTTTATCTCAACCCACAAGTTTTCTCACTTCCACTCTTCCTATTCTCTTCCCCATCCCACTGGGGGGGAGCGAGCGAGCAGCTGTGTGGGACTTAGTTGCCGGCTGGGGTTAAACCACGACACAGGGATAAAAAAGGAGCTATGTAAAATCACTATAGCGTGTGCCTGCTAACACCAAAATCCTGAACGTTTATTGCACGGTGGTTGGTAATGTAGTTTGACCTTCAAAGGCTTTGCAGTTAGCAGAGGGACAAGCAGGCCCCTGGTAAGAAGCCTGGCTTGGAGCTGACTGAAACTTGCTGCAAAATGTGCAGTGCTCAGTGAAATTTCTTCAGGACTCACCTTAAAAGCAGCAAGCTGAATGGTGAACCCTGACTGAACTTTGACTGAAGTGTTTACTTTAGTGTAATCAAGTGACTGGAATAATAATAATGATAATGATAATGATGATGATGATGATGATAATCATCATCATCTTTGCCATTGCAATATCATTGCGACAAAAGCTAGATAGATACTCTCAAAGCTTCTTGGAATGAATTCCTTATAATTTACACCCCATAGCTGAAATACAGATTCTGATGCACTGGTACCATACATCTGTTCTCCTGACTTTTTAACCATAGAGTGCTAGTTTATTGCTGAGCTTAAGGATAAAAGCAGCAAGAAATGAAAGTTTAAAAAAAAAAAGAAGTTTCCTCTCCACTAAGTACATTCAGATGTCAGCCTCCAAAAGCCCTATACAGTGTTTCATTCCCGGATTATTTTACCTTCCTGCTTATGAGACAATGTTGTTATCAAATAGGTTTAATCACAAAAGGACTGGGTTTTAGAATGGGGAAATGTTATTTGCAGATATTGTCAATAAAGTAAATAAAAAATAGCTGCAGTGTATCAGCACTAGCATGTCAAAACTTCCAAAAGGACAGATTTGTGAAATAACTATTCTTGAGCATACCATTGGTCCTTGTTTGGATAAAAGTTTTCAAGGATATCAAGGTTGGAGATGGGAAGTCCAACAGTGATTCATGCTACTCACGAACATACACCTGCTCCGAAGAAATACTGTTACTGTCAGCTGTTGTCTGGGGGAAACATAGCTGACCACAGGACAGTGGTTTCGAGTTTGTGCCATCTTCCAGACTGAAAGAGAATAAACCTTTCAAGAGCTCCCAAGAAAACAAATTATGTGTCAGTGTCTAGCTTTGTCAAGGATGTCCTTGCTGGCAGGGTGCAAAGGGTTCCCACTGCGCATGTTCCCACCCCAGAAAGTGTTCAAATGTGCCATTTACCTGTACCCACGACAGATACTCCCTACACAATAGCACGCAAGTGGGTATGGCTCTCTTGCTGGGCAACTCCTCATTGAAAGTGATAACGTTAACCTCCCTTAAATGGTTTAGTTTAGCCAAAAGAGCATATCTGAGCCAGATTTCAGCTAAACCCAACCTGCTTCTACGACTTTCAGAGACAGCCATGATTTTAATGGCTTTTGTATTTTTACAACCCCTTGCTGTTGCTCCTGATTCTGCAGGTAATCTGGTACCATGGCATTTGGCTTCTTTTATGGAGAACTTGAACATCTCAGCAGAAGCCATATGGTCCCATAGAAACTTCAGTGTGAGAACAGGGAAGGTGTATAGATGGTTGTTTAAAATTAAATTTGGAAAGCCTAAATATTATTTTGTGGGCTGCTTTTTAGTATACAGAGCATCTTCTTTCTGCTTTACCCTCCCTACTCACTTTCCTGAGTGTCATTTCTCCTCAAATACAGGAATTGCTGTAGCTCCTGTAAGTCACCTGACCCAAACACAGGACTATGCCTCTTCCCAAGCACACTCATCAGGTTTTAATTGCAATTTAAAGCAGAGATCATGGGGAAACAATCTAAACATTTCATGGGGAAACAAGCTAAAAACATTTATGTCAGGATGCAAGTCAACAAATTCTATGTTGTGCTTTGGTTTTCCATCTGTTTCCCTGGAAGCCACTTTCCTTCTTACAGCCTCCTACACTTCTTGGGAGAGTCTGACAAGGCAAATCCCTCTTTGCTCCACTTTATGCAGCTCTGGTAGTCTTAACAGAGAGGCCCATAGACTCTGAGGCCTGTCATTATTACAGAGCTACATTCAGAAATAGGTTAGTTGCTCAAAGCCTGATAACAACCAAAGTGTAGAGATGGTGCTAAACACTGCTACAACTGTCTTTCGCTCACAAGTAACTTTTAAGGGCTGTTGCAGGGAAGTGGTGCTGTCCCCTCCCTGGGGGAGAGACCGTGAGGCATTTAAGAGCACTTTTAAGAAAGCTGCATGCATACATACTCTAGCTAGGCATGAAGATTCCCTCATACTTCCCTGTGTGAACTGGCCAGCAGTAATACTCTCTCTAGAAAGATTAGAGAGGCACAAATGGAGTGGCTGTGGCAGGAATTTCGCTTTTCGATGCCTGTTTGCACAAGTATCAGGTTGTGGGCTGTGATTATTTGCTTAATTTCTGTGCAAACTGTGCCTTAAGGGTTCCACAGCATGCGACCAGATAGCCACAGGAAGGGAAGTTAAACGGATCTGAAGTGTAGCTGCAAGCCTTTAAGCTATGCTGAAGGGATAACATAGCTAGGAGAGCATCCCGCTGCTCCCACCCCATTACTGCCAAGGTAAGAAGTTATATGTAAACCATTCACAGTCCCTCCCTTGACATCTTCCTGGTCTTCAGAGCCTCTCCTGCACATTGCCAGAGACCTCCTAAGCTTGCTGCTCCCCTCTCCTCCCTGAAGCATTCACTGATTCCTTGCTAGGGATGCGCAGCTTCTCGGGTCCCTCTACTTGAAGCAAAGCATTTGGTGGTTCTCTTTGGAGTGATCACCAGCAAGTGAGGCAATGGGGCTGACATATAAGCTACAGTCATTTGGACTTGTAGTTGGCACCTGTAGATATGACTCTGGCAGCTAATAAATCACAGTAGGGCTGATGAGCCTCTGACTCTTACTACGTTCTGTAGGTACTCAGCACCACAGGAGGATCTGTCCCTCAGGGTCTCCCCCTGCTCATAGTGCTCACACTGCCTTGGCTGACAGAGGAGGGAAATGCCAAGCAGCCAGAAATGGGATGTGTAGAGCTGACCATTCAAACAAACCTGAAACTGTTCTGTACCTTTCCTCAAAGGAGCGAGAGGTTTTCTCTGGACACAAGGCTAATGCTGCTGGTCCGTGCGAGGAAGAAAGGAGCACAACCCTTCCCGACAGCTTTGATGTACTTCATACAGTGCTTGAGGAATTGCTATGACAGCAGGTGATGATCATGTGTTCGTTGCTGCTGAGCACTCCTTCTCCAAGTCAGTACGTGGCTGAAGCACCACGTATTCCCTCGTCGCTACTACCCTGAAATTTCTGTCCCCTGTCTGGTCCTGCAGCCACTCCTTCACCACTCCCAAGGCTAGTAGCTGGCCTCCTGCTGTGACTACTCCAACACAGGTTCATGCCCTCACCCTGCTGTCTTCCAGCTCTCCTCGAGCACAGTTTGTCCCATCCACATATTTCACGCATCAAGTTTCTTCATCACGGACTTCTTACAACCATCTTTGATGGGGGTTCCTTGTGCCAGGGCTTCTGTGTTGCAGCAAAAGGTGCTCCTTTACATCCATCTGCATGCTCTCTATAGGCTGCTTGACTAATCCTCTCCCTAGCCAGGTCTTTTTATTTTCCCCCAATAAGACATTTACTCACTCAAAGGCTGCTTCTACCTCTTTTCAGCTCAGCAAATTGTGCTCAGCTGAGTTGCAACTGAGCCTTAAGCCCACTTAAAAGCCCCATTTTATTCCCTGACATATGCTTTTTTCTATTTGGTGGTATTGCTGTGATTCAAGTTTGATAATGCATGTCTTTTATAACTAAGGCTATAAGACTTGCGTTCATTATAGCAGCATCCTACTCTTAAGCTTTTATGGTAGGTGTGAGTGAACACACCAGAAGTAATCTGGCTTTAGCAAATAGAGTGCTTCCGTGTGGACAAGCATGGGGTTGTGAGGACACATGAAGGCATGATTTGCAGGCTGGCAGTGCTAGCCCTGCATCTGTTTCATGGGTTCCTGCCCAGTGAATTTGCCCTTACCCTTTACAGCTGCTGTTGTGTACCAGCAGGTCAGGCTCTGGATGGACTGGTCTGCGTGAACACTGCAGACACATTCCAGCCTGGTGGCATTCACACGGATGCTTAAAACTCATGTGTTATGCAGAGGCACAGTTATTATATGCTTAAAGCCAGCTTTCAGCCCACAGCCCCTACTCTACAGTGGCATGTTCTCATGGTGATTAATACCACAATCAGCTTTGCTTGCTGCCATAATAAAGCTCAAATTTGTGAATAGACAGGCCGCTTCCCTCTGCTGATAAGTGAGAACTGAAGGCACAGACATCTGAATCTTATGATGGCCTTTGGCCACGTTTTAAAATGTTTTCTGCTATTGCCATCCAATATAACTGTATCAGTATTTTGAATAATGCTGCCATGATGCTTGAGATAGAATCATAGAATCATAGAAT
>NW_009202573.1:1111-1415 GCF_000690835.1 Fulmarus glacialis | reverse complement strand
AGCTGATCCCCTGGGGAAGGGGCTCTCCCAGAGGGTCCTCTCTGGGTCCTGCTGCAGAGAGCCCCGAGGGAACCCACAGCCCGGTGGGGCTGAGAGCCGGCACCCCCGGGAAGGGTGTGGTGGCCGGTCCTTCATCTCCGCGGGGGCAGGGGGGGGATCACTTTTAAGACAAATAAAGCCCAAACACCGTCTTACGTTGAATATGGGTCCCCCCGACCTGCGCCTCCAGGCTGCGCTCCAAGGCTAGACCCGGATCCCGGGGGGGGGTGTTGCAGCAGCGCCCCGCGGCCCCCCCCCCCGCCCG
>NW_009202573.1:0-1058 GCF_000690835.1 Fulmarus glacialis | reverse complement strand
GCTCCCGGGGAGCGCAAAGCGCGCACGGTGACATCGCAAGACGGATCGGATTTGCACGGCCAGCAGGAAGTATCCGAGAAGTCAGACCTTTATCTCCTCTGGAAAACATCGTGCGGACAGACAAGCTGCAAACACCCTGAAATCCTCGCGGCCGTTCCAGGCTTCCCAGCCAAGCGCGGCTCCCATTCCCACTGGAGCCAGTGGGAACCTTTCCGCCCAGGGGAGGTAGATCGGGCCAAAGCTCCGAGGGAGAGGGCAGGGCAGCCCCGCCGCGTTTAGAGCTTTGTCCTTCGAAACAGCCCACGCCTCATAGTGCCTGGAAGGTATTTCGTTTTTAAGGCGGTTTTCTTGACCATGGTTAGACACCGGCGCGTCCTGGCTACTGGACGCGTGTGTCAAACCGTTGTTGCATTTACTAAACGTGAAAGTCTCTTCGGTCGTTTTAATTTTCCCGTCCCTAAAATAACCGTATTGCTACTGCCCTGTGTGCGTTCCCCTCGGAACCGTAACGAACAAGCGCTTTTGTAATTAACTGGCCGCGTTAAAAAGCTTTTACTCGAGCGCAGAAAAACGGCGGGTCCTGGAGGCAGCGTTAATAGCGCGGTCGCTGCAGTAACGCCCAGGTGCTGGGAGAGGGGCGTTGGGAAGGACGACGAGACCCCAGATCGCGCTCTCTTCACCAGCGAACCCAGCACAGTTACAGGCAGAAAAAGTTATAGGCAGGGTAAAAATTAAAGATTTTGATTTATCTGACCGGCTCCCAGCTTTCGCTTCAGCCGCGGGGAAAAAACCCACCTCCAGCGCCCGAGGTGCAAGAGCCAGCTTAATTGTCAGATTCCAGGCACGGAGCCCAGGGCAGGAGGGGAAAATCCACGGTGGCATTTGCTAGCCAAGTCCCCCTGTCCAGGTCACCCCGCCCGGGTCACCGACGGAGGCGGAAAGCGGCGACCGAGCCACCTCCCGGGCGCGCCCCCCGTGCTGCCCGCGGCCTGCCTGAAAAGGGGGGCGAGGGGGTACCACAACCGAAACAACACGGGAAGTTTTATTCCGGGCTTTGC
>NW_009202572.1:412-79004 GCF_000690835.1 Fulmarus glacialis | reverse complement strand
TAAAGGTCTTTTCCAACCTAAACGATTCTTTGATCTTTCTGTGTCCTTTCTCTGCTCTGCTATGTAATTGCTATGCTGCTATCTAGAGCTTTTCAGGGCTTTCCAAAGAAGCATTCTGTAAATTAAATTCAACAGATTTTATCAGTTTTCATGTGGGCTGCAGGGATCTGAATAATAAAAATGAGACATGGCAGGGAACATTACTGGGACTTGAGAGTACTAAAAAGTGATGAGGCTGCCTGACCTGCCTGCTTGCGTTGGTTGCTTTTCTCTGTTTAAGAGCTAAAAGTCTCCTCACTGTTTTCTTACTTTGTTTAACTTCAATTCTGCAAAAGGTCATGCTTGCAGTGAGTGCATTTTTTCCTCTAGTATTTATAACCTATAGCTGCTTCAGTGAAGGTTTCTCCAAAAGCCTCTCTTAAGCAGGATAGTATTTACAGGCAACTAACAGCTTCCTAGTTGGAAAACAGTGTTGGGTAAGCAATGCTAAGAGCAGAGGATCACCCCTGTATGGCTATATCCACTCCTACTGTGCATTTGTATTCAAATAGAGTGGGTTTTCCCCCTAAACCCTGCAGAAAACTGCTGAAGCAAAACGTGCTCTGCATGAGCAAAAATATTTGACGGGGTAAATCAAGATGCGTGACCAGGGTTGTAGAGCACTGTAAGAACATAGGTAAAATGTATGTCATAGGTATTTGGTGACTGTTGTTGTAATGGGTATCTCATTCCTGATTTGAAAGCACCATTGCAAGCTCACAATTCCCTCTTATGTTTATCATGTTTTAGTTAAAATTTACTAAAGTAACGGTAGATTAATACATGCAATAATAAAAACGTGCCTACAAATTAGTAACAGTAAAGTTGTCTACATTTTATCATAAAGATGTGGCCATAGATATTTCATATATCTATGAAAAATCCTTATCTTGAGAAGACTGACAGTATTTATTTCAAAACTAGAAAGAATAGATGGTCCTCATAAATATAACAAAATAAGGACAACCTTAGAACTTACTTCTGCACGAATTTCTAAGCAAAAATTTAGCTATTTAAATAGTTTGTCCAACTTGAACAATCAAAAAAATGCCTGAATACTGTGGCTTGCAAAAACCTGGCTGAGGTCTGCACTATTGGAAGAAACAAGCCTCTGCTTATTGAGCCCAAAGTGCGTGCATTCACACGTAAGCAAAATTTTATTTTATTTTTCTATATAGTTCAAGACACAGACATATAAGAGTAGCTCATAAGCTACAAAGGTAAATAGTTGTTTGAAATACAGAATTTGAGTTACCTTAGTAAAGCGTAGCTGAGTTAACGAAACAAGAACAGGGTGTTGGGATTAAAGACCATTTTGCAGGCATCCTCATTGACCTACCATAAAAAGTACACTCCAGATGTGCTTTGAAGCACTTTTTTTTCTGAAACAAGTATAAATATGGAATGCTGTTTCTTCTTTTCCAAAGTGTCTATCTTGTGATTGCGTTTATTCTGGAAAGAATAAATCTGCTTTTTGCATTCTTCTTTTCCTTACATTCACTCCCAGAACATATACACAAGAAATAGTAGACTGAATAACATTTTCATAATTAAGACACATGCAGCATCTTTGCAAAGACATCAGCAACTAAATATGTTCTGTTTTCTCTAGATCAATGAACTGAGCCATGTTCAAATCCCCGTTATGTTGATGCCAGATGATTTCAAAGCGTACTCAAAGATAAAGGTGGACAATCACCTTTTCAACAAGTAAGTACAAGTGACAATTCTTTGTAGAAGTGGATAGTGGCAGTGATATTTTTATGAAGTATTATGAACTCTGTTATTTTTCGGTTGATGGACTGAAGTTTTGATGATTAAGTTAATCCTGCGATAAACATAACCATCTGTGCTGTTCTGAAAAGCAACTGCAGGGGCTGCTGGGTAGTATTTTTCCTCCATATGGTTTATTATTGCATTATGAGTATCTTACATACCGAAGGTGATCTTTTCTTGGTGTGATTATTTATGGCTGATATAAGCATTTATTTGGGTATTTTTAAAAACATAAATTTATGTGCATGTACTTTTTATTAAATGAAATATTTGAACAAGAATGAGAATTAAAAGCATATATCAAACCTGAATAATGGTCAGCTTTTTGTAATCCATAATACGAAATCATACTAATAATATAGAAGCTCCAAAAGTATTAAGATCATTTCATGTAATATCTACGTCTCTTGAAAATAAAATGCTCCATGAACAGTATGTTCAGACATACAAAACTGTTAATGCTGTTTTGTGTATAACCTGAATTTTATTCAAGAATATATTTGGAAAAAGGAAGAATTCTGCTACTTTGGATCTTCTGTTCTGTGGCAAAGGTCAAAATAACTTTTCTCACATATAAGTCTGAAATTAACACTAGGATATTAAAATTAGCCCTGTACTGAACGAGTTCAATTTTCTTGAAGCTTTGGCACTGTCAGTACTTTCTGGTGTCACAGATGGTATAGTAATTCTTGTGTAATCCGATCTAAGGTTTCACCTTTGAAGTAATTTTAGGGCAATGGGAAAACATCCTTTTCTGCTTTTGAGTCTAGGTTCCAAAATAATCAAAATATAGTTTGTGTTTATTTCATCCAGTTGTGTTGTAGCTTGTTAGAGACAAATATGTATAATTTATTAAACATTGTAAAGAAAAAGAAAAGAACATGGTGAGACCAAATCTCATTGAATAAAAGAAAGCATTAGAAGAGAGATTATGGATCTCCTTATCCTCTGCTTTGTACGAACAGAGTTGAGACAGAATACTGTAGTTACTTATTGCATATGCAGGTGAATGAAGTTGATTTGGTTTTCTGTTTTTTCAGAGAAAACATGCCAAGTCATTTCAAATTTAAGGAATATTGTCCAATGGTTTTCCGTAATCTAAGAGAGAGGTTTGGAATTGATGATCAAGACTTTCAGGTAAGTTCGCTTTCAAAACACCTAAACTGGTGATGTATACAGATTTTAAACGTTAGTAGTGTGCTGCAGATGTGAACAAACAGGCCAATGTGCTGAAGTAAAATTCTTTTATTTTTGTATAAGTTGCAGGAAAACTAAGAGAAAAAGACATTCTTTCTACTCCTTCCCCCACGTGCAAGCAGAACATTTCTGTTTACCTCTTTGCCTTCCCTAGCTGTCTTCTGGTTCCTACCCTTCTTGTATCTTTAGTGCTCCTTGTTTCCTGTTAGAGTACCTCCCAGTCATAAGCCATGTTATTAAAACTGAGAAGCGATACCTCTTGCAATAAGAGGAAAAAAATAATGTCTGGACGCTACTGACAAGAGATGCTATATTCAGCTGGGTCACTTAGATAACTAAGTGCTTCAGTGGTGTGTCTATGTGAGATGTGGTTTCTGAAACCACATCTTCAAAAAGCTTTTGGTTTTTTCCTTCATGCTCTTTTTGTTTAGAAAACAGTGACCTGTGGCCTGCCAACTTCATACTGCTTCATTATGTCTCCTTTTCCCATTGTTAAAAGGGTCTGGAAACAAATAGCTTATGAAGAGCAGATACAGCAAAACAAATGTTCTCTAGATTTGGCAGGATTGTTCCTTGCAGTCAAAGCTTCTTTCTGTCTTTGCAAAAGAAAGTTCTTGAACTCTGCTTCAGTCTGATTTGCCAATACTCACTGACATTCCCTTTTCCATTAACTGTTCCTAATGCACACTATTTCAGTCACAGGGATAATTCCTTCTGCAGCCACGCTGCAGGATGTCCTATCCAAAAGAGCACTTGCTGTGTAACCCAGCGCCGCTTCCTGTCATGCTGTCTCGCTCTTTTAAACTATTTTGATGTGGGCTGCAATTGTATTTGTAGCATGTCAGTAAGATATATTAGGAGAAGATATTTAATAAACGGCTTCAAGTAGCTAAACCAATTGTACAAAATGTGTTTGTTGTAACACTCCCATTCTTGCTACATCGAGCAGTCTGAATACTGTAGCTGAAATCTACATATAAGTCCTTCAACTACCCCCTTTACCAATTTTCCCCTTTTCAATATCAAGCAATGTGTTAAAAATGCATACATGGGTTAAAACGTGCTTGCAGGAATGTAGATGGACATTAGGTTATGGATCTCAATATACGGCCACTGTAACTTTGGTAAGACATTTTGCCAGTAGGTGGAGAAGAGGGTTGGGTTGGTTTCTTTTGGTAGAGCTGCTGTGATCCTATCGCATAATTTTTCATTATCCTGTTTACTGAAGAACTGTTTAAGAGGAAATACACCAAGACTCAGGCCAACAGTTAAAACAGTTATATCAGATTGCGTTCCTGGTTCAATTTTCCTGATGGACCAAAGAGGATCCTATTGTTTGGGAAGTTATTTATTTGATCCCTTTATATAAAGATTTCCTTTTTCTTGAAAAAGGAAAAGGATCAGTGTGTCAAAGAGGAAGGACATGTGATTGCTGCTAAACTTAAAATTATGGTGTCAGCTCATGCTTGGTATCTTTTAGAAGAGGGGGTGATGACATTGCTAGGCAATCAAAGTTATATTTCAGTAAATACATTAGAAGACAAGATGCTGTCATTAGTTAAAACTGGCAAATTTAGCATAATCAAAAATGTTGCATTCCACAGCACTGTGAAATGTTTCCATTTCCAGTACTGTTCTACAACATAAATTCCTGTTGTAACTATGTTATACTGCTGTTTGGATTTATTAATGATAACAGTGATAAAACAATGCTAAAGGATTGTCAATAAATAAAATGGTCCGTATTTTCAGATTAAAAACAAGAATCCTTGTAGCTATGTGTTTTGTGTTTTTTGACAATGTAACCAAACAACAATCCAAAAGAAGAAAATGCAACCACATCCTGGTTTTTGACTCAACAAAATTACGTAGTAGTTAGAAAAAAATTCTTCAATGCTATTTAGTATTTCAAGTATATTTAGCAAAAACCAGAAGATAGCTAGTATTAATTTTGACCCAAGGGAAGGCAATGTCTTCATTCACTATTCTTTTTTTGTCAATCCAAGCAGTTTATCACTCTGAATTCTTATTGTACTGGACTGTTCTGATAATTTTTTTTAGATGCTCAAAGTAATAATGTATTTTGAACACACTTTTAAAATTAAATTATTTTTACAGAAATACACATAAATGAAAATTCAAGTCATCCCATGTGTAAGATAGGGATTATCCCTGTTGAAAGTAGAAGTTGCTTTCATTTTAATGTTATGTTCTCTGTGATTTAGAAAGGGAGTCTAGTTTGACAAAGGGGGAGACTTACTATATATACTTTTTTTTCAGATAATCTTTGTCTTCAAGGAAGTTATTCCAACGAATATTGGTTAAAATGATTGTCTTATACTCAGAGCCAAACATGAATTGGAAGAAGCCTGTGCAGTATTGAACTGAGGGGAAGCTTAAGGAAGAGATAGCAAATAACTTTCTCTATAGTTTTTCTTATATAATGATTTTCAGGAAGGGAGTCCTAATCAATTGTGAACAATGTCATTCCCATTATTGAGCAAGATAGGATTGGCTTAGATAAATAAATCCAATTACCTTGTTCATTAGTCAGACACATCAGTTTAAATCAGGAAGAACATGCATTTTAAATGTTTTTGTTTTCAGAATGTTCTGCAGATATCCTTGATGAGTATTCCAGAGGGCAGATAGTGCTAAATCGTAAGGAAAGACTACAAAAAACCCTACCTCATGAAAAGAATTTGGTAGTGTACGCACTAATTACTGGGCTATACTAATTTTAATTCTTGACATTGTGTTATTCACTTCGTACAGTAATTTTGTGGTCTGCTTAACACATAGGCTTAGTTCATATATGGAATGGTTAATATAGAGATCTTCTCTTACAGAGATCTTCTCTTATCCCTGAAGAGAGATTTAAATCTCATGAAGTACAGGTTTTTTCCTACAAGCATCTGACTTCAGAGTCGGGGGAATTCCTTAAGTTGTCATATGGTTCATGCCTTAAAGGAAGCCATATCTAGTAATCGCAATTAGGATTCCTGTAATGGACTCCCTCCCTTCACATGATGAAAACCAACTCCTTTTTTCTGAGGTATCTTTGATAATCTGTCCTACATCTGTCTGTCTTGGTTGGGCATCTCCAAGAAGCATTTTGATTAGCACTGAACTAGGATTAAAGTTTCATAGAGATACATGTGTGGTTGCTAATACTGAGTGGGTTTTTTTGGTGATTCATTCTTTATTATGGACAGCAATGTGGAAAATGTAGTATGAAGTTAGTTAAACCTTGAGTTTTATTCAAAGGTTGCCTATAGAAACTTGTTATGACAAATTAAGTCTTCAGTCTAGATTAAGAAACTTTGTTCTTATGTCAAAAAAATCTTTTATTAGACCCTGATCTTCCGTCTCGGTGATCACGTATTACTAAGATATTTATTGCATCAAATTAAAAAATGGTCTGGCTGTTTTTTCTTAGAAAGGGGAACACAGGTGATGATTAGTCAGTATGAATCAAAATTGCATTTCAGTAATGGAAAACCCACTTACATAGACTATAAATTATCAAAGGGA
The DNA here is from genome assembly GCF_000690835.1 of Fulmarus glacialis. Lineage (NCBI taxonomy): Eukaryota > Metazoa > Chordata > Aves > Procellariiformes > Procellariidae > Fulmarus > Fulmarus glacialis. The sequence continues at coordinate 72,458 of NW_009202572.1, read as the reverse complement.
ATGAGATTATTGATATGTTTTGTGCTGTTGGATGTAACAAGTAAGTACATATGGATCTCAGATTGGAGATAATTTTTAGAAGTGTCAAAGTAATTCCAAAAGCCAGAGCATTAAATGACAAATTTTGCCTTGATAGGGTAATTTATCTTGATCTTGTATTTTTTTAGTGTCTTCTATTTCATTGAAAAAGAATCCCTAACTCTTTAAGATCCTCCTAAAATTGACAGGAAAATACTTGAGAGTTCATAGCAGAAAAGAGGAAAAAAAAAAAAGGGATTAGAAAATAGATGTAGTAAAGTAAATCCCTCACTACAGTCCTAAACTGATTTTTAATTTCTGCATTCCCCCATTCTACAGAAAGACCTCTTTTTTCCGAAATATATGAGGTAGCTCTGGTAACTTCAGAGTTTCTTTTCAACTTGGTTGACTTAATTTCTTATCTTACAAAATCCAAGAGTACAATTCTGTCAGAAGAATTACAGGAATAGCTTCTGTAAACTGCAAAATTACAAGAGATTAACAGTCAAGCAGCTAACTTAACACCCCCTCCCCCCCAACAAACTCTAGAAAAATAGGATCTACTACAGTTACAAATGCTTCTGCTGCTGTTGCTCTGGAAAGGGAAACATACTTTACTATGCTCCAACACATCTGTTCTTGCTTAAAGTTATTGCTGAATCCCACATCTGGATTCTGCTAAGCAAAAGAGGGAGACTGGGTTCTTGCCCAATAAAATAGAATTGCTCTTACCAGAGGGCACCAGTGTCCCAGTGTACTTAATAAGCCTTCTACTGGGGACGGGGGAGAGCACAACTGATTTTCCTTAAAGTTTTAGTATTTGGTGTAATAGGAGACATGCTCAGATATGACTTTGCCTGCCTGCAGGAGCAGTTTGTAGAAGTTCTCTGGACAAAGAATTCATAGAGAACTTTTAGCAGATGGTCTATAAGTTCTTTTTAATTTAGAGATGCTGATTATTTCTCTATGTGAATTTTTCCATGTAAAAGATTGAAATCTAAAATGAAGATTGAGAATTCCTGCTTTTAAGCAATTTCCCTAACAACAAACTGAGGTGGGTTGACCCTGGCTGGATGCCAGGTGCCCACCAAAGCTGCTCTATCATTCCCCTCCTCAGCTAGACAGGGGAGAGAAAATATAACGAAAGGCTCATGGGTCGAGATAAGGACAGGGAGAGATCACTCACCAATTACCGTCACAGGCAAAGCAGACTTGACTTGGGGAAAATTAATTTAATTTATTGCCAATCAAATCAGAGTAGGATAATGAGGTACAAGAACAAATCTTAAAAACACCTTCCCCTACCCCTCCCTTCTTCCCAGGCTCAACTTCACTCCCAATTTCTCTACCTCCTCCTCACCAGCGGTGCAGGGGGACGGGGAATGGGGATTGCGGTCGGTTCATCACACGTTGTCTCTGCTGCTCCTTCCTCCTCAGGGGGAGGACTCCTCACACTCTTCCCCTTCTCCAGCGTGGGGTCCCTCCCACAGGAGACAGTCCTCTACAAACTTCTCGAACGTGGGTCCTTCCCACAGGCTGCAGTTCTTCACGAACTGCTCCAGTGTGGGTCCTTTCCACAGGGTGCAGTCCTTCAGGAACAGACTGATCCAGTGGTCACAAGTAAACCTGCTCCAGCATGGGCTCCTCTCTCCACAGGTCCTGCCAGGAGCCTGCTCCAGCATGGGCTTCCTATGGGGTCACAGCCTCCTTTGGGCGCATCCACCTGCTCCAGCATGGGGTCCTCCACATGCTGCAGGTGGATATCTGCTCCACCATGGACCTCCATGGCCTGCAGGGGGACAACCTGCCTCACCATGGTCTTTACCACGGGCTGCAAGGGAATCTGTTCCAGCTCCTGGAGCACCTCCTCCCCCTCCTTCTTCGCTGACCTTGGTGTCTGCAGAGTTGTTTCTCTCACATTCTCACTCCTGTCTTTGGCTGCAGTTGTGCAGTTTGTTTTTTTTCCCCTCTATCACAGAGGCGCTACCACCGTCGCTGGTGAGCTCGGCCTTGGCCAGCAGCGGGTCTGTCTTGGAGCCGGCTGGCATTGGCTCTAGCGGGCGGGGGGGGGGGAAGCTTCTGGCAGCTTCTCACAGAAGCCACCCCTGCAGCCCCCCTGCTACCAAAACCTTGCCATGCAAACCCAATACACAAACCATATGAACTCAGTATCTTTCACTTCTCCTGATATGGGTGTCTCCTTACATTTCGATATCTCTCACAGCTTTCTATACAGAAAGATTTATAGTACAGACTCTAATATGGCATCAGGTAAATAATGCAAATTCTAGGTTCATTTTTCAGAAGTCAGCCTTTAATACTTTCTTTTTAAGTATCTGAACTTCAGATCACTAAAATTCTTGTCAACCTGTGAGGTTTTTTGCTCATTTTGTGTGCCTTATCCAATCCTAAGACATCATATTAAGAGCTTAAAAACTATTTTACAGTCTAAGGTTATATGTTTCTTCAGACAAACAAAGATTAATCAGAATTCTCTGCTGGTGCTTCTGCACTGAAATTCATGCCTCCATTTATTGGCCCTTGGTTTGGGAAGGAACGAGCCACCTCTAGCATCAAACTGCAGACAACAAGGTCAGCAATAAATAACTCAGCAACAACTATCTTAGGAGTTGGATCTTCTTCCTAAGACATGATCTTTTCATCGAACGTTTAATAAAATGCATAAAAAAATCCTGGAAGCAAGAACTGTCTTGAAAAGAAAATTCCTGTGCTGGTCACTTTAGCATGGTAAGTCTGTCAGTGCATGAAAAGTTTTGAGCTCATCTGGCAGGTACCTGACAGAGGTACCTGTAGCAGAGTATACAGTTTGTGGATCCCAGATGGACATTGCCACCAAGATGTTCAGAACTGCTGACGTCTTGTTTGACATGGGCATAGACAGTAGTGGTAGTAAGGTGTTGAGCCAGCTGTACTAACAGAAACTGTGGCGTTTGTCGTCTTTCCAGCATGTAAAAAATGAAGTTTGCAATCTGAATATTATGTTCTAGGATTTGGTGCCTTAAGTGTGAGCCCAAATAAGAATTTAGTGACTGTGCGACTTAACCTTAGTAAGTATGGCAGCAGAAATTTTAACCTCGGGTTTCTCTTAGTCTTCCCTAGAGAAAACATTTAATTTGCCTTGCTTTCAGCAGTTCCTTGCCTAAACTAAGTGTCATTCACAATTGGGTATTCAAGCTGGAAAAAAGTAATTTAGCATGTGCTGGCAAGATCAAAACAATGAGCTGATAGGTGCTCCCTGGGCTCTTACGGAGATAGCCGTTCAAAGTGAGGCATCAAGCCAAGCTTTGCATGGCTGAAGGAGAGAAGCTCCCAGAAAAAGAGCCCTAACTCTTCCCAGAGCAAGTGCATGCCTTAAGCTGACAGCTCCAAATCCAGACCTACAGTCTCAATGGGATAACTTGATTTAGGAACGAATCACATGGTTTTATTCATTAAACTCCCATTTGACCAAATCAAGGAACCCATAATCTTTCTTCTGCAAGGATAGGTCAGTGCAAAAAAAGAAAAAGCTGGTATTTCACCTTTCTTTTTTTTAAATGTCTTTCACCACAGTAATCACTCCCTGAATACAATTTGCTAATAAATGTTCAGAGTGTGTACATCCATGTATTAACGAGATCATAGAAGGGACTTGATATTTCTGACAGGTGCACCACAGGACCAGTGGTGGTCTGTTTTCGTCTTTTGGAGGCCCCATTCACCATAGGTCTTTTGAGAGCCCTGCTTTTGAGCTGAAAAGAAATCATTGTGCAGTATTGTCCATACAGCTGCCAAAGGCAAGGGGAGGTCATACCACTGAACATGCATGTAGCGTATGTTACCAGTCAGGTATGCTTTGCTACATGTCAGACTTCTTAAACACGTGTCAGAGATCAGTGTTTCCTGATCATGTTTCCTCATCAGCATTTTCAGACATGAACCTGCTCAGTGACGGTGGTAGAATGCACGGTGCCAGCGTACGAAGTAAACCCCAAAGTCTTCCCTACCCTTCCCGTATGATGAAACCAGACATCTCTGGGTTTGGTGCTTCTGTTGTTACATGAAAATACTAGCGCTTTGCCTTTCTTCTCTCCAGAAATTGCTGGCAAAACGCTGTCCTGAACACCATCCCAGAAGTGGGCTGCTTGTTTCAAATCACAGCAAAAAAACTTGGAGCATCTATGTGCAGTTGTATGACACTGTGTCTCTCTGACATGCTTCTTACTCAGTAATCCAGGTCTAATTCATCCATATCCATCATTCCTGAGATCTTGTAAAAAGAAAAAAGGTTTGGGGAAGCTGCAAGCTTGTCTTCATGAGAAGCTGTGCATGGGCCAGGCAGCACCACTGTAACTGCTGTCACAGAAGAAGAGCCAGACCATGTGTACATAATTCTCTAACAGCGATGAACCACTGCCAGGCTTTTCCACTGACCTACGATTTCAGTCATCACAGAGCATCATCTGTGCACTTGTTTTTGCCTATTCGTTCATGCAAAGCTTGCCCAGAGGCACTCTTAAATAGCCTGGGATGTGATCTGATTTGTCTTTAGGGTACGTTGGGCTTGTGAATCTCATTTTAGCATTCCACGACTTGCGGATGAGATCACAGTACCAGAAACCGTTGTTTGCCTTTGTCCAGACATCGCAAAATGGGAAAGATTTAAATCAATGAGAAGCTGTTAAGCCAGTCAGTTTGAAAGATTACTGTTCTTCTAAAGCTCTCTGTGCTTTATCACTAGAATTTTCCTATTGCCCTTTTTCTCTTTTTTAGGAAAAGCTCTGACTCAATGACAATTTTTATTAGGCTCCCTTTTTAGATTAGTTACATGAAGTAATTGTATTACATCCAACACATAGTTTGCATGTTCAAAGTTTCTAAAATATAATCTTGTCTGCTAAAGTAGCAGTTAGAAAACAATGACATTTACATTAGACGTGTAAAAGATTAGAATGAGCTAATTAAATTGACCTTTAAATCTCTCCACCCTCTTGGAGACTGTGGCTAATCCTTGGCCTCCCACTGTGGAGATAAATATCCGTGCTGTGAACATTTTAAGCGAAGTGGGCAGAGGAGGAAGAGCCTCACCAGCAGTTTGTCTTTGAAGAGGAGGGCAATACTTTGCCAGTTATAAATATAGCTTGCAATTATGGAGGAGGGGGGCAAGCTTTTCCTGTACTTCAGTGGCTTTGCTCCATGTGTTTTCTCATAAAAATGGTTTCAGTTGGAAAAAATAGCTCCAAACAGCTTGACTTGTTGCTCTTAGAAACAACCAAAGTCTCTCTGGAAATCAGTTTACTTTTTTCAATATCTGGTCTTGGTGTAACTAGCATTATCAATAATATAATATCATATATTATGTTACTTAATTACAGTAGGCTGCTATTTTTATTGGCCGATGTGCAAGGTAAAAAACACTTCCGAAGGATAAAGCATTAGGTGGTGTTTTAGCTGGCTTCTAAGGACTCTTGAGGATGCACCTTACATAGTATTTGGCTTGATATTTTGTGACTTTGATTTTTAAACTGCCAGTTATTGTGGGGCTTTATAATAAAAAATAAAAAATATGTAAATAATAAATGATAGGTGACAACAATCAAAATTTAATTGTCAGTGAGAAAGTGACATTTCGTGTGGTGAAAACTTGCAGAAGATGCAAAATCTGTCCAAACGACAAAGTGGGATAAAGGCAAGGATTTTGTAGAAAAACCACTTTGATCGCCTGGCATTCTGAGCCTGTCCAAATGAGATGCCTTTTAATATGGTCAGATGAATAGTTATATGGATAAAAGGAGTGCAGAACTACAGAGGGGGAGGCTGGTTTCAGGGAGGTAGTTGCTCTGAGAAGGAACAAGAGGTCAAAGAGGACAAGAATTTAGCACTAGTGCGAGCTCCTGACTAGAAGGAGTAACTGCACCCTTGAGTGGATAAATTGGAAGGTATAAAATAAGACTAGAAAGAGCTCTAACTTTTTTTAACATCTGTTTATTTTATACCTGAAGCTAATACTGTATATAGTTTTGGTGCTAGTCATCTTAAAAAAGGATGTTGAAAATCTGGTTATAGAAAAAATACAGAAAAATGGTGTCAAAGGAATTTAAGGACAAAGAGAATGCTTTGTGGTGGGAGTGGCAGAGTTGACCTGCTGCACTTGCAAAAATTAGAATTGAGAAGTAAGTAGTATGTGAATATCCTTGCAGAAAAACAACACTAGATACTTTAGGAAAGAATAAATAGGAATGATCGGAAAAGGAAATAATTTAGATTCAAAATTAGACTCATCTTTTTAGCAACACAAATGATTAAATACTAGAAAAACTACAGGGGTGAATCTTGGTCTTTTGAAGTTGGAAAAATCAAGACTGCCTTTCTGGAAGTTGTACCTTGACCAGAAGCAGAGACTGGAGTTCAGTTTAGGAATGGCTGGGTGAAATGAAATGGTTTCTGATGGGTAGCGGTTGTGTTGGATTCTAGTTAATGAAATTCTGTTGAAGACCCCAGAAAAGCTTCTGTGAACTTCAGAGAATTATGGATCATGTCCTAAGAGCACCTGTGGAAAAAAGCTTTTTCCTTACCTAATAAATTTTTACTGTAGGAAATAAAACTCTGCGCAGATTGCTGAGAGTTTGGGAAAGAGATGCTGAGGGAAGAGAGCGGGTCTATAGTAAAACTAAATAACCTTTCAGTTGATTTGCTAAAGAATATGCTGTTCTTGGGTAAAATGATGACATGTAATTTAGGTGTGCTGATTAACTTTTTGTATCAAGAACTCTTTGGGAAATGAAATACTAGTAAGTGGTGCAGCTTTTACCCATTTATATTTAAAGCTGTATTTTTATTATTTTATCAGAAATTAATTCTGTGGTATGGGACAAATTCTTTGTGATTTGTAGCCTCTCAGCACTGAAGACCAGGTTAGTATTTCGGTTGCCTGCTACTCAGTGCAATATAGGTGATATTTTTTATATTGATTTATGTAAGGACAGTGAGACTTCCAGCCAGTGATTTCTCAGAGGGAAACTATTTGGGAGAGAGGGGGACATATGTGAAAGAGAAATTTATCTAGCAGAGGCATCTCTGAGCTTGGCATGTTAAATGTGTCTTCAGTTGTATAAGTAATTACACAAGTAATTTAGCGTAGTCTTTAAATGACCTCATAAAAGTATTCACACTTTAAAAATACAAAACCTTTTCTTTCTCCTGAGACCAAAAAACCAGCAGGCACAAGATTAAAACTTCACAAATGAGAAGTGAATGGGGAATTGGCAGAACACGCACACTCGGAGCAGGAGACTTGCAGTGAGTTGCTAGGTGAAGCTGTTAAGTGGAACAGGGTATGTGTGGCTGACAGATGTTTTAATTGTGCCAGAGGACCGAGGCACACCGTGGCAGAGTTGGAGAAGGCTGAGAAAATCTGAAGGGGACAGGGCACTGTGACCCTCTTTTCTTTGAGTTTTATGCTCACTAATGCTATAGTATAAGCAAGTGATTTTTATTAACTTACTGCTAATGCTAGTGCTCCAATGTTGTACAGCTAGATACATGCTCCACTGGTTCCTGACACAATATGGAAGTGCTATGTAGTACCAGTAAGTGATGGTAAAGGTGTTGTTAGATCATCAAACCTGTATCTTTTGGAGGATAAGAGTTGTGCAGTTTTTTGTCTATATCTGAAGGATATCCTCCCTGTTCTGGCTTTGTGGCTCGTAGATCTGTGCTAAGTGAGGAGTGGCTCGTTTCCCATCTGTTCATATTCCACTTAGTCCTCCCCTAATTAAGAAGCAGAGCCAGAGGGAATTCAGGCTGGTATTTGCCATGATCTATCTATCTTTGTCTCTCCTTTCCCCCTCCCTCAACCCCGCTTACATTTTCCTTTTGGAAAAGGGAGATACTTAAGTTTCATTCTTTATTTCCTTCCCAGTCCCCTACAGAAGCCTCACCTAAGAAGGAGATACTGCAGCTGGGGACAGCTATGGCTCTCCCTTAGCTGAGTTTACTGCTGAACAAGAGAGCAGAGGAGAGCCTACGCTGCTCTCTTTAGGCAGGTTCAATCATCTTTTCTTCCAAGGCATTTGTGCACCAATGTCTATAGTACACCTTATTTTACTCACTTTTTGTACAAATCATCACTGAAATTTGTCTGTGTGTTCTGGCAAAAGTCATCTGGATCACAGGAGTGTTTTATATGTACTGTCTCACAAAACTGCATTTGACAGTTAGAGACACGTCTGTACAGTGTGTCCGATAGCAGTCTGAACTACAAAGCAGTACAATTCAAATAAATGCATATTTTCAGTCTGTCTGATGAGCACTACTACATGTTTCTTATTGTTTGCATTAGGATAAAGATGACTGACTTAAAAACTTGGGTTAGATAACCCCAGAATAAGTTAAACTTTTTTACTTATCTAGATGTATCTAAAATGTAATTTTAAGAGAGAAAACTCCACAAACTTTCCACAGTCTTTGTGGTGTAAAGTGCATGTCGGACATCACACGTGGTGTTACTCGTATTTTTGTCTGAGATTTCTTCCCAGTTATAGGTTTACTAGTGGCTGCGCTTTGAAGAGGCTTAAATGCAGGACCTTCTTGGCCATTTTGTGTGCTAACTTACGAGAAACATTTTCCAACAAAGAATCTCTTCACTTCTGATATATGTACTATTAATTTGTTAGTATTTGGCAGGGTTGAGCGGGGCACAAAATGCTTTGATTTATACTTAATAGTGTTGGGTCAAACAGGAAAGTTAGCTTTACCTACATCAAAAGGGAAGGATCTTAGTGTTTTTAAAGTATTTCTAAATAGCCATATTGTTTCCCCTTTGAAGCCCCTACACTCTTTTATTTTGATCCTTTCAGTGAAGCTGTTCCTTCATCTTACTTGCTAATGATGACTTACCAGTGCAAGCCAATTCTTGTCATCTTTTTATTTCAAGATTCATTGTCATGATCAGGCAACAGTTATGTATTTTATTGAAGACTGATTTCTAACTATAAACAAATACAACTAGTATAGTTGAGAGGTAAGATACTTTGCATCGTACCTAGAAGCTTTAATTTAGAAGGAATTTGAACTTTTCTCTGTTCACAGAAGTGAGAGTGAACCATTAAAATAAAACTGTCCACAGACAAAATTCAACCATGCATTTATCAGCACAAGAAAGTGGTAATGCAATTACTAGTAATTAGCACAATATGATGTAATTAGATTTTTTTCCAGCTTTTTAAACCGTACTTATTTAAGAAACTTATGCAAGTATCAAAATAAAGCACTACAAATAGTAATATTGACAATATCCTCCATGTTCCACCTTCTTTCAGAGTTCAAGGGAACTACATTCCGTATATGAAGAGAGCATTATATTGAAAGAGTTATCACAGGAATGGAGAGTTAGTAAAAATAAAGTGTCAAAGAGGTTGTTTAATTAGAGGGTTTTTTTATCTTAAACATGTTTAATGTTTAGACATCTGATCTTAAACTCTAAATTATTATTAGAGTCACAGTATTGTAGAGAGGGCATTTGGGTTACCTGCGCATGTATGTAAAGGTGCTGCTTAGCATAAAGTTGGTTGGTTTATTCTAACAGAGTAATATGCATGTGGTAAAATGATAGCTGTATGCATTCTTAATTAAGCTTCATATAGATAACTAATAATAAAATAGCCATCTACTAAAAAATAAATGCATCACTATTTCTAACACATTAAAACATTAAGAAACAGTAAAGTGTGTGCTAAATAATTATCCACAGATGTATTATATTCTCTTGTTAGCAACATTTTTGGTATGATAGTTGTATTTGCAAATTAACTTGTCATTATAGTTAGCAATCAGGCAGAATTCATTTCCATTAGGAAAAAAGCTATTGCTGGAAAAAATGAGAATCAGTAAAAAGTCAGTGACTTCACAAGGTTTCCTCCAGTTGATTTAAAATATGACTAACTTTATTAATTTCTATTTGAATCTGACTAGTTTCTATATTTTTTTTGTCTAGCCTAAATTGTAATGAAAGAAGCATGATAAAAGGAGTATTAGATGATTCATTCTCTTACTGTAACAGCTGTTATTTCTTTTTAAGTCAGAATTTCTTATTGCTTATGCTGTCCGTATTTTTAAATGTATGAAGTATCATATTGCATCGTGGGGAAAAAAAATCTGAATAAATTTTTTTTTTTTTTGATGGGTTGCAACGTAAATATACCTATATGCCAGATATTCCTGGTTAACGATGGGATGAAGGGAGGTTCCTGGAAAGCAGGAAGAACTTTATTTTAAGGCCTAACACTTAGAAGAGCTCTCCTGTGCAAATAGTGCTTATGAAAACAAAAGGAGACAGATTTTAAAAGAGCAAATGGTTATAGGAATAGCATTCGGAAGGTTTGAAGTCAAAGGTGCTTATTTTTGTCCCTTTCTGGCCACAGAATTAGTAACTGAGCTTCAGCAACTGAAAAGTCCAGAGAAGAAGCATCTCCCGTGTGTTGTATCTCAGTCAAGACATTGCTAGCAAGATATTTCATTCATACCGAGTACTCCCAGGGCTGAATTTCACTCAAATCTGAAGACTTTGGTGAAGAATATTAAAATATACCTCAAGGGTGTTTGAAATTTTGGAGAATAATGCTAGTTCAGGTCCTCCTTACCATCCTTTTTTCTTTCCCTCTTCCTTCAGAGGTTCAGTGGCAGACTAGCAAGTACGCGTTTTTGCAACTTTTTATAGCAAAACAAGTTTAGTCTCCCCCCAGGTTAATTGCTTTCAAGGTTTATACCACATGGCTTGCAGTTTGAAGACTAGGTTTCTCTGGGAAAAATACATTCAGAAAACTGTGGTCACTGCTTTATTGCAATAGCTAACCTCAGAATAATGCACCATTTTCTGCTGGGAACGATAACAAATAATTATCCAGTAGCCTTTATTATTGCTAACTAAATTACAGCCTAATAACTTAGCAGTAGTTTAATTCACGACATTAATGATTACCCATGCTTTAGCTCTTTTCAAAATTAAAAATAATTATTATGTTACATTACATTTTCTAGTTTGTGATGGAGGTAACTGCATTTGCACAGTTTTTTTAAAACTTCTATTACTAGTTCTTCATCTTAAACTATTAAATACATGTCCTGGCAATAAAGCCAAGTCCTGACTCTAGAACAGAGAGGGCTTGTACAGAGGATGGTTTCTAAGACTAACTCTATTTGTGATTCAATCTGAAGATTAGTGGAGTACTGATACCAAGTGTAGCATTGAGAAAACTTGATCCATTTATGCTACCTGTTCCCTTGAATAGACTTCATCAGTACATAAAAACATTTCAGTGGTAGAGTAGTGGGAAATGAATTTGAGTAGGAAACATCTGAAAACAGGTAAAGAAAACTGCAGTAATACTTAAATTCCATTCTCTAATGTCTTCAATACCATGTCAAGTGATGGTGTATCAGGACTTGCATCTGTTAAAAATTGGCTGTCCAAAAGCCAGTGCAGAGAAGGAACTGAGTTTGCAATGGTTGTCCCTAAAGCTGTGTTCTGATCAAACAAAATTGTTTATTTATAAACATTAGGGAAGCACCCACATCCTTTCTTTCTTTAGTGAGTAGAGAGGATAATGGAGGAAGACATCATTTTAATATCATAGACATTAGTAATGATTCTAGTTCATTGCACAAGGCTAGAAATATACAGGGAGAAGTGCGCAAAGATTTATTGCTCCTACATGTCATAATTAAGGTTTTCATTCTAATAAGACCTTGTAGAGCTGTGTGCTTTTAGGTGACTTACTGTTATTCCTACTACTCCTGAGTATTTCAGTTGAACAAAGTAACCTTGTGGGAAAATGTTTTTATTTCATATTAAACTTATTTCAGAAAGCATCCCATATTTGGGATAAGATTTAACTGTGCTGAAGGGCTGTTGAAGTCAATGGGTCTCCGAAATATGGAGACATAATTGTATGTGATCAAGTGTCGTCTTAAATTGGGGCTATAGTTGCCCTCATCTCTTGGTTGAGGTTATTACTTTATAATAATTACTGACCTTCCATTACTGAGGTTGATCCTGCTGAAGTCCATAGAGCTTGTGAACAGATTTATCAATAGTAAAACTTCCGAATAAGACATAGCTCCTATAAAAATAAAATTTTGTGGGTTTTGTACCTGGTAGACTGAGACTATTTGTAATTACTTTCTGAAAGCATCATCGTTCTTCCAGTGTAAATCTGTTTTGTGACTTAGTTCACGGTGCCTTATTAAACCACACAATCACGTCATATTCTGTAGCTGCTGGAGCTGAACTTTTGCTATTTAGGAATCTACAACGTTTACATTTATATGCAAAATTTTATTAAAACTTTCTGTGGAAATGGCTTTTCTTCTAGCAGAGAGAACGTTACGCTATGTGAGTGTGGAAGGGGGGAAGTGTATTTCAATTTAGCAACAGCTGTTTGTGCAGTATGGTACAATGAGGAATGATAGCAGGAACTGGGGTTTTCTGCTACTAGTAGGGATATACCAAATGGGTACTGCAGGTTTATTTCATAAACATAGAAGTGTTCCAGCAGTCTGTAATTAACTTGTTTAACCTTTTCAGAGTATGGTCCGTTTTTATGGAAGTACACAGGGGGTGTAAGAACATCGTTGTGTTTTCTCAAGGCTATGCTACTGCTGTTACTACTTAGTTTTTAAAAAATAATGGTGTAATTCAAGTATGTAACAATTGGCATAAACTCTTACTGGTAAAGAAAGATGTTTCCAGCCAAAAGCAAGTTGTTATACTTTGTCTAATTTGTTTTTACTGCTTTTAAATATAAAGAAATATAATCTGAATACTTCTTATTTTCTGAAAAAGGCAGAAGGCTTCTTTTGCTACTGTTGAAGCTCAAGTAGTCTCAAGCTTCAGTCTAAAAATGGTCACTAATGTCTAGCAGTTTTTCTTCTAAGTACTATACAGTCATTAACTAATCTTCCCCTCTTGAGTCTGTAGGAAGGTAGGTCTATTTTACAAAAGGAGGTACTGTACAATAATATGACTTGCTTAACACTAGATATGAAATCATTGGAATAGCTCTAGTACTAGAACTCAGAAACCTAGCTATGATCTTGTTTATCTACCAGATCACACTGGCTCAAGAGCAAATCCTGCTTAGTTTTAAAGTGATACTGTTACTAGGGATGAATCCTCTATTTATAGTTATTGTGGTGTAATACAGTGTTCCTTTTTAATTACTGTATGTTTTCTTCCCAAAAGCTGATAATGTATACATGACAAAGTGCAGTAAATTCTCATTCAGCATTGAGAAAGTCTTTTGAACCACTGATGGGCAATACCTTCCCCCAAACATTCTTTTGTTCTCAGAATATTTTCTTAAGTGATTTGTCAAGATAATGCGGTCTGTGATTCCATGCTTTGCAGAATTCAGCTTGGTGCAGATGTATTGAAAAAGATTTAAAAAATAAATGTAAATGGTTTATATTTCTTCTAATTAAAAGTTGCATATTTTTGTCTGACTTGATGCTTTTTTTGTTTTAAATCAATTGACAGAATTCATTGACAAGAAGCGCACCCCTTGCCAATGATTCCCAAGCACGCAGTGGTGCCCGCTTTCATACATCTTACGACAAAAGATATATCATCAAAACAATAACAAGTGAAGATGTAGCAGAAATGCACAACATACTGAAGAAATACCATCAGGTAATATACTAATTATTATCAGGGTGTAGGATCTCTTCTTAAATATTATAATGCTAATCTTGTTTAGAGTCCTAAAAGTTTTAAATGAATAATTATGGAAGAAGAGTCACTTCAGACTTTTTTCCTTTTGCATGAGCAATTTATTGCATGTCTGTAATTCACAAGGCTGCACTTTTCTAAATATCTAAGCTAGCTTTAAGTAAAATGATATGTCTACATGATACAGAGATGCTAACTTGGAGGCCGTAAGCTCCTTTGCCTTACTAGGAAGATGCTCTTTCTTTCAGCTAGTGGACTCCCAGGCTTGAAGCTACTTTATTCTCGGCTAGCTTGGTGATGTCTGTGTACGTGTGTATGAATGGTGCGGGTGACCTCTTCCTGCTCTGATCACTGAATGTTTTATGTGTTTCACTAGAAACAGATTTCCAAAAATTAAAAAGTTGTATTGTATGAGAAGTAAAAAATTGCGTATAATTGATGTAAAATTTCTGCTAATAAAGAAACAGGTTTTGCCATGTGAATTTCTAGGAACAACATTACAGTCAATAGTGAACAGTGGGATCCCTCAAATCAGCCATGATAGCTGTCATACTGTGCCAGTGTATAATGTGTGTGGATGGCATGGAGGGGAGCAGAACTTGGGAAATACGAGAAGCCTTAACAAAATCAGTGCTAATTTTCTTAGCCCCAGATGTGTTTGAATAAGCTCTAAAGCTGCATGAATCACAAAAATCTGTAAAATTAATCTAAAATATGATACCTAAAAGAAGGGGGTTTTTATCCCTCTTTTCATCTTCCTGCTCAATTCCGTGGGTTGGGATTTCAGGTGAAGACTACAGGACATTCTGGGTTGGGGGTCTTTTGTTGTTGTTTTTGGTGGTTTATTTTTTGTCTTGCAATGTTTAGTAATTTTCTAACAGTTTCAACAAATATATAACAGGAATCTCAAACTCCAGTTTGAAAGCAGCACTGCGTGAATATCAGCTTGACTCCTTTTTTCCTTGACTTGGGCTTGACTCTTTTTTTTTTTTTTTTTTTAAATACTGTTACTTTTGTAAAACCAGTTCTAAAGCCATCTTTTGAGGTTGAAGGGAGGCAAAAGCGTGATTTTGAGGTGCTTGGGATTGAAGGTATTGCCAGCCATCTTTATGGTGCTGCTTGGCTGTCTCCCTCTCTGCTCTTCCTCTGTTGAAGGGAGATCTCTGAATGCCATCCAAGTCCAGAGTAGCTTGGGAAGCCTTCAGTGAGTTAGATACGAACTCTCTTCTTTCTCTGCAGGTTGTTCTTCTGTTTAAATGAAATGTAGGACCACCATGTGTTTGTTTTAATGTAGATAAATATTGTCACTATCAAAAATGTTCGTAAGACCATCTTTTAATTACAATTTTACCAAAGAGAAATTTTAATCTATTATCTAATTGTAATTTTAGTGTAATTATTTATTAGAGTTTTCAAACTTACAATTTTAGTTTTGATTTGAAAGGGTTTTGATCTGTGAAGCAGTGCAACAGGATTAAAGTTTTAGTCCATTTCTTATTTGGCATTAGAAGCTAGTATTAATGATCCAGATTTTGAGACTTAATCCAGCTGAAAAGTCATACTGCTTTTCAAAACAGTCATCTCCTTTCAAGACCGTCAATGAAGACAGTGCTAACGTGAACGAACTTAATCATTTGGAATCTTTTTTCATTAATGCTTTCAAAGATCAGGCCTCATAATAGGCTAGGTTACAAGGAATAATGATCTGAAAGTTATCTGTACCAGGCATCTAATTTCACTTTATACTGGAAAAACATCCATATAAGAAGGCTGTCATTGGTGCCTCCAAAAGATTCATAAAGATATGACTTGTATTTCTTTTTGTCTCAGAACTTGAGAGCACTTTACAACGCGTTGTAAATGCAGAGAAACTCAAGTACAGAGACAGTTTAATAATTGGACTTTTTAATAAAATAAGTTAATTTCCGTATCTTCAGCAATGTACTGAACAAAATCATTTGAATTAATTAAAGAAAATCTAAATTAAATCCCACTAACTCTGGTGATGGCTGATACCACCTCCTGTGTGTTGCTCCTGGAAATTGAATGCTTGGAATCATTAGGTACAGCAGCTTGTGCTCCCACTTCTCTAGATGTTTTTCAGATAAGTGAAGCTTATCTTAGCCTGCTTGACAAAGTCTAGAGAACCCATTGTCCTGGTGGAAAGGTTTTAATAATTCCCTTGACCAAGTCATCCCACGCAGATTGGCCTTAGACTACCTTTCTACTAGCAAACAATACAATGCCAGGTAACATCTACTGGCACTTGAGCTCATTAATGGTCCCTGCTGTGGTTTTGCTTTGGGCCAGCTAGCTGTCTCCCAAATAATTCTGAGCAACATTCAAGGTATTAACTCAGGCCAATTACTATTCGTACTTAGGAGTTTGAATATGAGCATCCTGTTTTAGAGGATAACTTAATAATTTGGATGTGAGTTACTCCATTCCAACTAGAACTGATGCCAGAGGACGGTCCAAGACGCGTCTAATTCACTGATACGGATGTAACTTTATGGTTCTGTTGGCTTAGTTGCAGTAGTACCAGGCTTTTCAGATACTGCACTGGTACTCCTGTGGAAATCTTTGTCAATAAAACAAGTTCTTTTGAGTTCAGTTTTATTTTGGCATACTCTCTTCTGTCAGGAGAGGAAATGTCAAGTTCCCTGTGCTGATTTACATACTTACCTTACTGCCTAGTATCTTCCTTAATTGTAATTGCTTCTACAGTTAAAGAAGCTAATAGTAATTACACATGAATACCAAATATGGGATTTTTAGGGAAAAGGCTGCTTGTTAGCTTTTCTCCAGTTTCAGTTCACTGATCACCAGCAACTCACCCCATATGTAAAAATTTCTGGCCCAGCTAAGTGTGCTTCACAGCCCAGGTGTGATTGTGTTTGGGACTAGTTTGGGACTTCTAGTGGCATGCCCTTACATCATACCCTGTGCCAGACTGCTCTTAGAGCAGAGCTGTGTTTGAAAGGTTCAGCCTTCCAAGGAAGGGAGCGTGCAGACATATTCAGACCCAGTTATGTAGTGCAGGGATCATCCTGGGAGGAATAATCTTTCTCAGGTGCATGAAGACTAGGGAGATGATTCATGTGAATTTTAGAAGACCTTTTCTCCCTTGTTAGAGATCTAGTACCCGCAAAGGACCTGAAGTTAGATCATCTATCCATTATGAACAGCAACTTGTGAACCCTTGGTTATCTTGCACCCTCCTTCACCTGCCCAAGAAGGCAGTAATTATCTTCCAGTTAGTTCTGACATGATTATGAGTGAAATTCATGCCATTTATGATAGATCATCTCTTTCCTCTCTCTCTCAGGCTTTTTCTTTTCCCCTCTACAAATTCATTCCAGGTTTCTTCCACAGGTTGAAACTCTGGATGAGTTTCATTTAAACCGTAATACTTACTCACCTGTTTCCTTACTAAGGCTAACACATCCAAGCTGATAGAATCATTCTAGACCTCAGAAGTACCTGTCCTTGCTTAAGGACCAAACAAGCCTTATGAAACATTTTCCAAGACTGCTTGAACTGCTTAACAATAAATACAAGAGGATAGCTATCTTTAAACAAAGAATACTGGGGAGGGGACCATCTCAAGTCAGAAGTATGAGAGACTGGATATGTTCTTCATCCACCAAAATAGTCTTCATCCCTAGCACTTGCAAAATAGCTGTCGTTCTCCTTGCGCCTTTTTTGAACTATGAAGCTACCGATGAGGCATCTGGGAGTTAGTGTGGTCAGCAGAGAAACGTAGCAGGGCAGTTTTCCCATGAATGCCTCCAAAATCCAACTCCAAGTACACAAACCCATCCAGTTCTTCCTGTCTTTCCTCTCTCCATCTGAAGGTGCAGTAGCCCATCTGTTCTTTGGAGCTGTGAGGAACTGAGGTTATAGTTACACAGTCTGTATACTTACAAAAGGAATTGTGCACAGCCTGTAAACACTTTTAAGTCTAAAAATACCAAGTCTAGATTCCCTGGGTTTTAATTAACCAAAGTTTTAATGGACATGACTCTACACTTTAGAGAAATCAGGTATTTTCAGGAAACAGAATGGCTAGTAACTTGTTAGGAATAAAAATAAAATAAGTTAGTTTGGCTTAGTTATTAGCTTTCTTCTTTCTAGGTAGAGTTCTATTGCAGTATTGTGTGGCATTTTGCAAAAGTAACCAAGTTAGGTGCATCCAAATTTACAGTATTATTACCACTATTTAAAAAAAAAAATAAATTATCCAGAGTTAAACAAAAAGATCAAAACCCAAGCCTAAAGGCTACATACTAGAAATGTGTAAATGACTAAAAGTGGACCAGGCTAGAAGGAGTGTCAGGAGAAGTTACTATAGAAACAGCATATAAATATATATAGCAATTCCAAATTAAAACTGTTGAATTGTAAATAATAGTCCTGACAACTGTAAATTATAGTTGCTGTCCAAAATTATGAGTTACATTCATCCGTTTACTCTGTCTGATGTGATGCCTTTTTTTTTAGTGGCAGTCAGGCCTACAACCCTCAGACAGATGGTGAACGCTTCAGTCTAAACATTGACGCTTTCTGTCAACTCATCAGATGAGTCTGACACTTCTAGTACGGAGTAGGAACACTAGAGATCATTATTTTCTCTTGCAAAGTTTTTTTAAAAAAAAAAAAGCAAAAAAAAAAAACCAAAACCAAACACTAAGCCCACCACTTCTACCCAAATAGGGGGGAATAATGTCTTTCTGCATGCTTAAAGTTGCAAAGCATCTTGTTATTTATGACTAGATTATAGAGTCCATCATGCATGGACCAGCTTTCTATTTCCATTTAAAGACAAAATGGCCTAGAACATGAACCAGCTAGGTTTGTAAGTGTTACGGTAAATACAAATATATATGACATGTTAGGTTTTTATGCTGTGAATTTCCATGCTAACCAGTTTTTAACTACTGTAATATTTTCTGATAGATAGTGTGCAATGCTGCTTTTTAGTCACATTTTAATGATAATTTGCAATTGGTTTGGGTTGCTTATATTATCGTTATACTATCAGTTAGTAGAACTCTTCTCACTGCTCTTCAGGCATTACTTCAGCTGAACATCATTTACTTGTCAAATGCACTAGAACCATTGTTATGCTGAAATTGGTCAGACTTTGAAATATTAGAGAAGTCTTTGCTGTATGGGCTTACCTACTCTCAGTCATAGTTTGATCATTTAAAATTGTGTAAGTTAATCAAGCATGTTCATGTTAAATATTAAATAGTATTTGAGGACAAAATAAAATATTCATTTGAAATATCTCCAAATCTGTGCTGTTTTGTTTTAAACCCATGCTCCTGACCCCAAGAGCATGGACCAGAAAACTGGAGTTAAACCTACCTCTCCCTTTGGCATTGTTAAAGGAGAGCTCAGCAAAGTCATCTGTGATAAGTGTGTTGCCAGGATTTCACCCTCTATTTAAGGAATAGGTAATACCCTGCTTTCTCCTAAAGGAAAACTTTTCATTTCAGCATATATTCAAGCTATGTTTATATGTTTCTTTTGAGTGTATTTTCCTGTGTAAAAAATTTATCGAGTAGTTTACATAAAATACAGAATATACTAATGTAGATATTAGTATGTATGTAGATATTTTATGAACTACAAATATTATTTTCAAGGGCAGAAATCAGTGACAGTTGAGTAAAATTCTGTAGGCAGATGTTCTGGTTTCTGAAATGTCTGAATCAAGACACCCTGTCCTTCCTAGGGAGCTAGACTTGCTTTAAAGATTAAATTGGTGTAAATTGATGTAAAAGTGGAATCCTGTGCTCTTTGAGAATAGATGACAGGCAGGATGGAAATTTTTAAAAATAAAATGAAAGCAACTTGAGTGTCTCAGAAAAAAACAACACCTTTTGCACACCTTTTTTTTTCTTTTTCATTAAAATGAACTTCAAAAGGGATTTATTATTCCTCAGTGCTGACACCCAGATGACTTCAGTAAAGAAAAGAAATTGAGAAGCCATCTCAAAGCAGCTGAACAAGAGGGAATTGTTGGCGTACAAGCCTTCCAGTATAAAACTACTCATGAGTGTAGGTACCCTTTAGGTTTTCTATAGGTGGCTGTCCCTGTTGACTGCACATTCTCTTCCTTCCACAGGTAATTGTGTGCAGAACTGACACCTATTGCTCTGCCTGTTTGTCTCCCTGGCAACCAGCAGAAATAGTGAATAGGGGTAAAGGAGAGGGACTGCCCATTTACTGGCGGCAGCGAACAGTGGAGTGATGGGGAAATGAATGGGAAGAAAGGAAAGAATAGAATGAGCTAAAAAGGGGAGACGACAGCATAAAGGAGAAAACAAAAGCAGAAAAAAATATGACCTTAGCACTTCTGGAGAGGAAAAAAAAAAATGAAAGAAAGGCAAATGAAAGGGAAAAAAGTGTAGGCAATAAGGTGAAAAAAAGGGGAAGTTGCACCAAGAGCGAGGTTCAGGGCTGCAAAGGAATCAAGGAATAGCACAAGGTTATTGAGTGGAAGGTAGGAGAAAACGTTAAAATCATAAATAAATAGAAAAATGTTACTGCAGGCTAAAAGCAATTTTGTCACAGAATTGGTCACATCATAGGCTGGAGAATACCCCAGAAAAGAAAGTGGGGACTAAGTGTCTAGGAATTTGCACTGAGATGGGCTGACATCAAGCCGGTAGGTTGCTAAAGGAGAGCTACATTTAAGTTTGTGTCATCCTCCTTCCGTCATTACTTGCACAGGTTATCAATGGCTTGCTTCCTCCCAGCTCCCCCCTGTTTCTTCATGAGTTGCATCTGTATTTATCACAAAAAGAAGGGAAAGGGTAGGTAAAAAGGCAAAGCGAGGCAATACTATTATTTAAACACAAATGTGCATGAAGAAGGATGCATACCATGTAATGGTGACCCTGTCTCTCTGTATGTCCTAATGTAGTAAGAGGTGAAGATTTGTGGTAGGTTTGTGAAGAAGTGCAGTTGAGAAAAGCCCTTCAGCCAGTTCCTTGTGCAAATCAAGAGGCTGCACAGAACATGGCCTCTGCCCTGTGCTAAGATAACTGACCTATAAAACAGCTTTGATCTGAAAAACCAGGAGAAGCAGAAAAAGTAGAGATGAGAATATCATCCAAACAGTCTACATTTCACCTGCATCCATGGGCCCACTGTTTCCTGTAGGAGAGGTGACCCTGAAAATGGGTCGTTAGCGTGGGCATTAGATGGAACTGCAAAAGGGCCATATGCAAAAGGACCATACAACCAAAGGCTGGAACTTTTACCGAAAAACACATCGAAAATCTTCATTGAAAGATGTGAAATTTCATAGGTAAATATCTAACTACACAAAATGGCAGAATGGACTTGGCTGCACTGGCTCTATTGAGGCCTGGGTTTCACCAGCAGATATTTTCTATATATTTATTGTATTTTATATATATAAGCTATTGATGCTGTGCACAGCACTTTCAGAAGAAATCAGCAAGCCCAGTAACTCATTTGATTGTAGCAGTACCAAGTATAATGTTCCTGGTAGCAGATCTGCAGCCTAGATAATCACACATGGTAGTAACACTTAGATTACGTTGCACTTTGAAGTAAAATTGACACTGGCCCAAGTCTGAAACAACATTAAATGTGAGGCTGTGAATCACAGGGCTTGTATCTGAAAACCTGTATATTTATTGAACACTTCTTTGAATGAAATTACTTTCTTACATGACTTACTAGAAGAAAACAGCTTTATATGCCTTGAAAATCTGTAACTTTCTGTTTTGTGCTGTAGTTCGGCTAATTAATCCTTTCAATGTGTCACATAAGTACCCAATGGATAATTTTCTGTGAAATTATTAGGGTTCAAGAAAATGACAATAATTCGAATATTCTGAAACATGATATAACTCTGGACAACTTCTCAGCCTCCTTTTTGGGGAGTGATTCCACATGTCAACGCACGTGCACATAACACATTGGTGGAGGATATTTCTGATTGCAGGCAAGAGGATTTGAAAGAGAAAGTTGAGCCCAAAAAAGGAGTATTAATGTCTTGTACTTCACAATGTCCAAAACGTTTTTAAATAATTATATCACTTGCCATTCAATTTCTTTAATGAAAGCATCCTAATGAATGTATAGACTTGTCACATAAGCATTTGATAATTCAAGCATGATTGCCTTAATCATGACGTAGAAAATTGTGAAAGTAATATATAAAGGGGTAACAGAGAATGAGCATGTTGTGTATTTCTGAATTAATGTTTGAGAAATAGGGCTACCTGTAAGAAATAGGGATGTTGAGTTTTCACATAGAACCAAGATAGATATAATTCAGGATTTAGTCTTCACTGATGTCAAATCATTCCACAGATTATGTCCAAGGGGAGGAGGAGAAATAGCAGAAACAGGAATTCTACCCCGTGTTTTTCCAAAAAGAGCCAAAAATGGCATAACTTCTTTGCCAATAAATTACATGTACTATGTTATCTTTTAGTCATCCTGATATCTCACTAGCATTACCATGGGGAAGCAAGAAGTGAAGAATCTTATTTTTCATGTAAAATGAGATAGGAAAAGTTCTGTTCTTATTAAGGAATCTTGAAGCTGTATTTATACAAAAATTAATGAGAATATAGGGTCATAAAGAATTTCTTACTAATTTTCAACTTTAAGCATGGTGTTCAAGAGAGCTCAGGAAATTACGTATTTGAAACCTGTGCTGCACAGCTGATAAAATGTGTCAACATGCTGATGATACTTTATTTTGTTAATGGTAATATTGTCCTCATGCTGTGCAGAAAAATGAAAATTGTCTGAATTAGCAAAAAATGATGGGGTGTTTATTACAACACTCTTTTTTAAAAAGGTGGATTTTTTTTACTGCATATAAGGACTTGTAAATGTATTAGCTAAGTATTACAGTTTTATTTAGCAAGGCTGCTTGATAGAATTGTTTTAATGTTCTTTCTAAAAAGAGTTAACACAAAGGAGTGAAGGTCTTTTCTTTCACTGAAATTTAGCAGTCCTGTTAAGCATGTACTGGCTTATTTTCTAGGCTCACTTTTATTCCAGCTGTGAGTGGGAAACTTCAGGAAATCATTCCTAAAAAGCACCTTGAGGTGACTAAATTGCTACTTCATTTATATCAAGATCGACAAATTGAAAATCTGCCAACCACAGTCACCAGTGCAAGTCCTGCTGGACTCCCACCCAAACAGATGACACGTTTTGCCTCCTCTGTGATGCAGATATGGGGGATTGATAGTTTCAAAGGTAGGAAGTTCTAGACCAACCTTGTAGATGCTGAAAGCAAGTGGCATTCCTCCCTCTTTCCTTTGTCTCCCCGTCAGGATAAGAAATGCTGTCATGGGAAACACTGAAATAATTTTAGGGGCTTTTCTTTAAATTACAATGGCACGAGTGTTCACAGTCAGCAGCGAGTAGGAAACAACTGTTGCGGTACATGGTCTGCATTGAGAAGGTCTCTTAGAAGTCTGCAAGAACATGGCCAAGTCCCTTTTTATCAAGTGAAGAGCAGTACTAGCAGAGCTTTTCATGTCCTGTGTTGCATGCTAGTAGCACTGCCCTTTTAGAAGGCTTGTTTGCAAAATATTAAAATGAAACAACAGTGTTAGCAAATGGCTAACCCTAACTTGCAAATAGGACTTAAGTGACTCTCATTAATTGCCTTTTTTCCCGTGTTACGTAATATGGAACAGTTTTGGAAGGGTTGTATACTGCTAACTGAAGGATTTATTTTATGTTGTTACAGTGGGTATGTTGCACGTGTTCTGTGTTAATGACATTGCTGTTTTACAGATGGGGACACGCGGGACCAGGAAGGTTAAAATCGTAGAATTAGCAATAGCTAGGGTTGAAGAGATGGTTTAAGTGTCAAAGCTGTGACCCTAGCAGCTGAGAGGAGGGGCAGGGGGTTATTAGTCGAGATGCCTAGCTGCCGTTCCTTCATGTGGCACAAACTCTCTGTATGATTTCAGATAAAGTTTCCGCGTCTCAGATCCCCATATGGAAAATTGGAATAATAGTATTTATTTTAATTCAAATTCTGTAGTTAAGAGCTGTAAGATTATGAACAGCTGGATCCGTTGAAGAGTTGAGTGGCCTGAAATTCTGTGGCACTAAACTCTTCTTGGAAGCTAGATTCATTTTTATCATCCTTGCAGAACCTAATCATCTAGAGAAGGAATCACTCAGTAAGTGTTTTTATAAGAACAACCTTTCCCACCTTCTGTAAAGCATTAGAAAAGTATTTACCTTTAGGATATATGCCAAGTACTTGATGTTTATAACAAAATAATCAATGTAGTTTAGCTAACAGGGATTAGTATTTTAAACAAGTTTTCTGTAACCTCAGCATTAATAGTTCTAATTTCACTTTATGATCGGCTTTCTAAGAGAAACTACTGATGGTCAAAATAAGCTATGTGTCCTGTAACACCTTATAACTGCTTTGTGAGGTTGATCACAGCCCTATGATTGAAAATCCTCCAATTCAAGAACTCCAACTTAAAACTTCTGCATCTGTTAAACACAGAAGTCTTCTCAGGTGCAAACTGATGTCTTTGTACACTGCTCAGGACTGACATTGCTTTTGTGGCGTTTTACTGTCAAACTTCTTTGTATTTTGAGGCATACAATCATATTTCCTTCCTAAGGTTCTGATTTGCATTCACTGAGCCTCTGCAGCGGCTTAAGATGTTTTGCCCATCCATAGGCAGTTTGAGCTTAAAAATGCTTCGCTGTGAAGTGGCACAACTGTGTCATGATTACGTGTTCTCTGCTTCAGGGCTTGTAACGGCCAGTACAGCTACAGGGCAGACAGAAAGGAGTGTTACAGCCCAAGCTGTGCCAGTAAGATTCAACAGAGCTCGTGTGTCAGAGTTGTTAGTCAAAATTATGTTCCATTCACAGTCAACAATTTCCATCTTTGTTGTTCATTCCCTTGGTTTCTTGCTGGATAGGATTGTTTTCAGGACTCTTAAATCTTTCTATTTTTATTTTGCCATTTAGAAAAGGAAAGTCTGTATGTGATATGTGCAGATTCCAGTATAAAGTTAGTGAGAGAAATTCCTTAAAATCAGCAGAGGAGCCCAAAATTGCAAAATCTCCAGGGTTCCAAGAGCTTTATTATATTATTTGTTACCAAATACTAACTACCTTTGTTAAACAATTCAAATAGCTTATTCAATATTCTAAAGTCTCCTGTATTTTAGAATAATGTTTTTCTAATAACCAGGTTACTCTGGCACAAAAGAAACAGCAGCTTCAGTATTCAACGAATATTTAAAAGCTGATCTGCTTTAAAAGCTGGCTGTTGGTTAGTTTTCATGTTTCCTATTTGGGGCTTGAATTTTTAAATTTCCTCCAAGTTCCTCTGTTTGAGACTTTGTAATAACAGAAAGAGGAAAGCTGGTGAGTCCTTTTCTGGTTTGCATCATTGTGGCTTAACTTTTCCTTGGTTCCACAAAATATGAGTGGATGTGTTTGAGTTGGTTTTAGGATTAATACAGTTTGGGCATTTTTATTCTGGGAACAAATACTCATTTGTCAATAGTTCTTGTCATCAATGTAGTCTGTACTTTTTCTGCTTCCTCCAGTAGTCTTTCCAATAGAAATTCGAACTATTAGTTGTAAGGCTTAAGGTTTCAGGTGCAGGTGGCAAATCTTTTCAAGGTTAATAGGCCATTTGTGATGGAATATGGTGACTTAAGGAAATACAATGATTTGTAAATAAAAAAATACAGGGATCTTGCACTTCACTGCTCAACTCTATTGACCCTGAAATGCAACCGTCACATGGGAACTAGCAGAAAGTTGGTGATAGTAAATAATACCCCTTGCTGGTGACAGCATCATAAATGTTCATCATAATAAACAAATATTGAGAATGGAGAAACATACAAATTAAATATAATCTGGGACAACAGAGTATAAAATACAGCAGTGTGATGGTTTGAAAAAATATTTCTGTTTTTTGACATCAGTACCAAACATGTTATCTGCGTTGGGTGTGTTTTTTGGACCATAAAAGTGGAAAGGTGTGTCAAATGGAGCCTGCTCTTTCTATGAGATTGTCTATAGAAGTGAAGAGTTATAAGCTAAGCAGTTCAAGATTTTAATTTTTAAACACTGGCCTAAAAGCAGGATAACCTCCTGATGAAGGGGTTTGTTTTGGTGTGATTTTTTCGAAGGTTTGTCTCCTTACGAATATATATTCAGTAAATAAATGTGTTGTTTCTGGGTGTTTTATCTTTAAAAATGTATAAATATATATTTATATAATATGTATCCATCCTCATTTCTGTTTTTTCTTTTGCTCCTGCAGTTTATTGTGGAGTGTCATGGGAATACACTTCTTCCCCAGTTTTTGGGCATGTACCGGCTTACTGTTGATGGAGTTGAAGTATATATGATTGTTACAAGAAATGTGTTCAGCCATCGTTTATCTGTTTATAGAAAATATGATTTAAAGGTGAGAAATAACTGCTGATGAAATAACTGTCAAAGTAGCTGAAAATCTTTGCTATTAATGTTAGATTATGCTGATGTTTGAATATTGCTCGGAATGTTAATTAATTTTAAATTGTGTTATGTAAGAGCCAGCATTAACTGGTTTACTTCTGTATTTAGGTTTAGCAAAACTGAAGGATGATTTTATAGAAATTGTATGAATTTATTTGTATTGTGCATTTTTAAACAGCAATTTAACTGGGCATGTTTGCTAAATGTAACTAATAGTTAAAGGTAAAACCCTTCACAAAAATACAATAATAATTCTGCTTCCTATAGGTTTTTATCAATATTATGAAAAGCCACAGCTGATTCTGCAGAGAGCTTTTATAAAATAACTAAATATCATCATTTAAACCAATAAAATGCTACTAACAAAGTACATCATTACTACGAAAGCTTCGTATTTCATTCTATATTTTGAAAATAATTCAAGTAAAAAAGAGAAGATTCTTAAAAAACAAAATTTCTGTTGCTTTTATCATAAGCTGTGTTTTAGTTTTGTTTCAGAAGATTTATCTGCTCATTGTAATTTTGCCAATAGTTAATAGACAGCGCTTACAACGAATGCCCAAAATATAGTCTTAGTCTTTCTACCTAAGGAATTGTATTTTAATTTCCTCCATAAAGTCTCCCCTTAGAAGCCTCCTTCTTTCTAATACATTTAATTTCTATGTGTTGAACCACTAAGTGCATCTGTAAACTTGTTTTAAGATGTTTATTTAGCATTCTATATTAAGGGATTTGTAATGCTACATACTGCACCATCCTTTCCTACTGTCAAGTATCTACCTAGCAATTGGTTAGAAAGTTGATGGAACATGATTTATAAGAACTGATTTCCAGATTGTCAACAATTGACTTTTTGGTATTTAGTAGTATTGGCAGCAGAGCTTACCCGAGAAAGATATTTTTTTAATTTGAGAGAACTCTATGTGTTTTAGAGCATCATAATGTCCAGGTGCATTAAAAAAGGGATGAAGGCACAACACAAAGAAGCATAAATGTTATACAGTACGTTCTTAGCATTGGCGTCAACAGCTCTTGCTATTATTTACCTCTGTGAATGCTTCTGTACTCTATTCAGTTTGCCCAGCTGGATAGAATTGCTTTAAAGATAAACTTCGCTTGCAATTTAAATTTAACATCAATATCATATTATTCTTCAAAACAAACTCCTTCACTGAGCAGATTTATAGTGACACTGCATATATTATAAATCACTTTTTCTTGATTTTCATTGCTACAGCATCTGCGGTTGTAGGTTCAGAGTCCTTTTTCATACATGAATATTTTTGACACCAGCTTAGAGCTCACTTGTAGCACAAGACTCTACCTGTGTAGATACTGAGAAAAAGAGACCACAGGTCAGCATAGGATTTCAAAGGTATTTTCGTGGCCACTGAGATATTTTATTAAAATTACTTCAATGTCAAATTGGCAATCTCCCTAATTTTTGCTATTGTAAATCCACTTTTTTTCCTTCCAGTTTGGTTTTCAGCTGATCTTTTTTTAGGCCCGATAGTCTGTTGGAGCGCAGAATACAACATAAAAGGTGTATCATCAGTAAATGTCAGACTTTTACCAGGTTTTATTATCAGTTAACAATATAATGCAATGAAATCCCTGCTTGCTGGGCCACACATAATAACTAAGACATACTGTCCCATTTATCTTTTCTCTCTATCCTTTCTAAGTTTCTCTCTGAACACAGAATAAAACATGGTATAAAAAGATGTGGCTGGGAATCCTCATGTTCTTTAAACTGGTATGACTCCACTCCAGCACTTCTTTACACAATGTACACCTTCCAACAAATGATAGAGCTAATTTACCTATCTTTCAATGTCCAGTTATCGTGTTTCTAGTTATTATTTCTTGCAGTGCTATTATGTGATAAACAAACGCTGGGTACTTAAAGGTGTGGTCCTGCTCCAAGAAATTTGCAAGGAAATATATACAGCCATTTTTTTGTCACCTCCAGCTTATTCAGAAAGGACCATATTGCCTACTAGTTTTAAGCTAAAAAATAAATTTAAAAAAATAATAATTTAAATATCCAAAGTGTCTTTGGCAAGCACTGTAAATCTTGTGTATCCACAGTTGGTCTCATCTCTTCTTTTGACTTCATGTTGCTGTGAGGTGCTTTGTTCTTGTTTGTACTTTGTGATCTTTTAAATATTTTTATGTGTTTATATTGTGTGACATCCTTTTCAAATGTGTGTTACATACTTCCAAATAGGTATATAGAATAGGCTATTCCATAACCATACAGCTAAATTGGCACAAAAAGATGAGAAGTCTGCCAAGCAAACTGAACTTCCAGGATGATAGTCTCAAAATGAGGATGAGACATGAGGAAGAAGCTCCAGCAGTCAGGAGGACAATAGATGTAGAGCATTTGAGGATTTAATCCATCTTTCTTCTCTCATAATACATCATCTTCAAGTGGTTGCAGCAGTTCGGCGGCCCTGGGCATTCTACCTACTGTATCACCTTTCTTTAAAACAGCTCTCAAGTTCAGAAGGATGCAGTTCATCCGCTTTTTGACCTGTTATCGTAACATTTTCAAATTAGTTTCTGACATATGCACATTTTTAGATCCATTTTTTCTGTTTCAGGGCTCTACTGTGGCTCGAGAAGCCAGTGACAAAGAAAAGGTATGGTGCATTTCTGTTTCTTTTTCAGTTACCTAACCTGCCAGCTAGTCTCAGGACAAACATAACCAGTGCTGTCCTGCCCCTTTTCTTTGTTTTCTGTCATATTCTCCCCTCTTGAGTTCTACCTTATTCCCTCCTTTATCTTTCCTCGATTTTCTGCAGACCTTTGAATATTGGTTTGCAATGGTGTTGAGATTTCAGAGGTAAGTGAGCCAATCCTCTACCTCCTCCTTTTCCTTTTTTCTCTTCTCTTCTTAGTTTCTTCAGGGCCTGCCCTGTGGTAGGAAAACATCAGGACTTTCTTCTCTTCCCTCCTGCTTCTTCATCTTCTTTATCTTGCTCTTTAATATTGAGATTTATGGATACTCCATGTCAGTTAATGGAATGATGTGACATGGCACCACTTCTAAAGTGAATGCAAAGACGAACCAAACCTTGAATTGTGAGAACCTTTGGGTATGTAAAGCTCATAGAAACGAGCAAACAACTGACAGACTTAGATGTGCATGTAGTTATTATGAGAGACAATCTCCCTCAAATTCTGGGCTGAAACTTTGCTCTAAAAGGAAATTGATCTCTTTGTTTTTCTCAATCTCCAACTTCCGTTCATTTGGAAAATGTTCTCAAAATCAACATTTCTCTGAGGTTTCAGTGAAATAGCCTGATGGCACTTTAGGAGAGGTTTGTCTAAAGATTGAAGGTGGAACATAGTCTCCATCATCTAAGACTTCTTAGATTTCGAAATTTGGGTGAAGTCTAGGAACCCATGACCCTTGTTTTCTTAATTTTTCCAAGCACATTCTTTCTGAATTAGGATAAGATCGTTCAGCAATTCACTTAAAAGACTTCATTTTATGTTGTCCCCAAATTCCATTCAGATCATTCGTTTTTCTCCTGAGTGTTAGTTGTACCATACCTGCCCCTCTGAGTCTTCTACAGATCACACAACTGCACTAAGGAGTAAGGGACATGCAGTAGCTGTCAGTCCTACAGTTCTCGGTGCATGAAAAACTCTGTATGAAGTTCTTCCACTTCGTCTTAAGGTATGACCGAACACTTACAATTCTTCTTCCAGCATTAGGCAACTCCCATGTCCCAAATGCCAACTGCAGTTACAATAGTCAGCATTATCTCTCTTTTGCTGTACCAGGCCCTCAAGATCATGTCTTGAATGGTCTCTGTTCTTTCCTTGTGGTCTCTTTTTGTTCTGTTTAGTAGCACAACTCTAGTGTTTTTAAAGCAGAGGGATTAACCCTTCAGTGTCTTACAAACAATACCCAGTGTCATTGAAAACAGCTGCTGGTAGTACTAAAATAATCCAATAGAACTGAGGAGGGAAAATTATTTGGATGGGACTACTTCAGATTGCAACATTAATGCTTGGAATAGTAATGTAAAATTTAACAATATTACATATATTCAGCTATACAGGAGCTGGATATATATATGGATATTTAGTGCAGTGGTTTTGAACAGTTTTAGGAATATATCTCGTAATAATAAATAGATTAATAATAGTACACACGTACTGTAGTTAATACGTTGAGTGAGAACCTAAGTTGAAACAAAGTTTTGTAGTTCTGTATAACTGTATACTACAATTATTCTCCAAATTTAATGTGAAATTATAACTTCAGTAAGGCCAATAACAAAAATTCCTATCAACTTCAACACATCTAGAATCTCCCCTTTTATTTTGAGTACTTCTATGAAAGAAATATGAAAGAAACTGGTCCCCCAAATTCTTCTTATGCTCTTTTAACCCTCACACATTATTTTCTTTTCAAAGGAATTTGATTTCTTGGAGACAGAACTACACTAAGCTTATTGATGTTGCAAACAGAAGGTCTGAGGCTGTTAGAACAGCCTTCTGTTACTCATCGTTCCCCTCAAACGTCAGTGCAGTGCAGCAGGGAAGCCACAAGCTAGCATTCAGAACAAACATTTCTAAGAAAAGGGATTAATTGAGTAGACTTCTAAGTTCATAAAGGGAACTTCATTTTACAAACACTTTAAGAAAGACTTTTAGGGATTCAAGCAAGGGAAAAATAATATTTTCCTTATTACATGTTTTTTGTCTTTAGTTTTGGAGTCTGCTGTTTGATTTGAAAGGGTCAGAAGAATACACTACTGCATGTCTGTATTGTAGATGTTCAGAACATTCGTCATCACTGCGATCTGAATCTCCCGCAGTAGGCGCTAGAACTGCAGTGGTTTACTCATCAAAAGTACTCAAGTGTTTCTAACGCACAGTTTTTAAGCTTAAATTAAAAGGGGGTTGTGATTTATACAAATGGACAAGGAAAGTTTGTTTTTGAAACTCTGAGCAGTGCTAAAGACTTGCTATCGTAAGATGTATCTCTGCACGTGTGGCACTAATTTCAGGACTTTTAGGGCAGTGTTGACATAAGTATGTAAATGGTCTGTTATTCATAACTGGCAAGTAAGAGCCCTGTAGCATGGTTTTTCACTTCCATTTTCGCTTAAGCAGATGTCACTATTTCAAACTTTTTGTTTGTTGTCTTCTGTGGGAATCTCAAGCCAATCTTAAAGATGTTAAAACGCCTGGAAAATTTTTAGCTTGAAAAGGAAAAAAAAAAAAAGGCATTTTAGCAAATACTCTGAAGAGATTTTGGCATCTCCTATGTTAGAAGAAATTGCTTTGAATGATTAAACAAAACCAGACAATCTCAAATACTTAGCTGGTGTAGTAACTTATTAGCTAATTTTTAGCCAGAGGCAAGTTAAATCATCAATTTATTAATATCGCTCTGAAATGACATTAATAATAATAGAATTTCAATTACTGGCAGCATTATCTAATTACTTATTATAAAGATATCCACTGCTATTCACATCTGAAAAACAGAAAAGTAATAAAAGACAGGAAGCTTTTGGTGCTAAAATGTACGGCTAAAATGTCTGGCAATGCTGTAGTTTTTAAATGGGCTTTTAAGTAATTCATATTTAATTTCAAATGCCAATATTCAAGTAATCAAATGGTTCTCAGAATATCGAGCATCATATGTTAGCTTCTCTTAAAGCTGCAGAAGCCAGAAAACAGAAGAGCAAGTCTTTTAGTCACATTCTAATGCAGACTGCAAATTTTGATAAATTACTTTGAAATGGCAAACTTGGCTAGAATTATTACATTCTTGAATCTTTTCCCTATCGAACTACTCTTTTCTTATTTACTCAGTTAATAGAGAAGAGGCAATTATGCAGAAAGATTTAATGGACTATAAAATAAGAAATCAGGAAAAAAAGTATTTTTCTGCTTTAGTTTTGTAGTGTAAAATAGGTATTAGTATTCAAACATTTTTTTAAAATCAGTTTTTAGGAAGAAAAGCTGGCTGGAATGACTTTGAGAATGTTACTTTTCTGTCCTGTTTTCAGTTTATCTCCTGTTTGACCGTCTTCAACTGTTTAATATCCTAACATACTGATGAGAAGCTCTGAAACTGTCATTTCAATATTTTGTGATAATCAGTGCGGAGACAAGCTCCATCCCTTAGATTTCAACTTGACACACAACTCCTCTCATTTGCATTATAATTGATATTTTTAATAATAAAGGCATCACTTTCTTGGCAACAAGTATCATAACATGCACTTACAGATGTCTTGAATTTTAAAAGAACAGGATGTTTCAACAGTTTTCAAATTCTGACAGCTACTCCTTTATATTTTTTTAGGCTTTAGTTCTCTTTATTTTTTTATTTTTATTATTTTAATAGTGGGCATTTTCTACTCATTTCTTGGACAATTTTGCCCTCTTAAGTGAAACCAGGATAATGCAGAACTCCCCTGGTGGTCTGTCTGCTCACAGTTATGCTATGCTTGCAGTACGACATCAAATTAGCCGTTACAGCTGAGTCTACTTATAAAGAACTTAAGCATGTTGCTTGTGAGTGAGCAACTGGGACGGCAATTTGAAGAAGAAAAATAAAACCTAACTGAACTGAAGCCCACCATATTTCATCTTTCTTCAGCAATTTCATAGATGATTATGGTTTTTAATTAATCTAAAACTGGTTGCATTGCCACCTCTGTGGTATGTGTTGTTTCATAAATAAGCATAAATGCAGAAAAATTACAATAAATACATTTGAACAAAGGATTTTCTATTCAAGTTCCTTTTTGGAAAAAAATTGCCATAGTTGACAGCTATGTAACATCTTAGTTAAATTGTATGCAAAATACATAGCTCTGATAATTAGATTGGAAGATGCTGCTAGATGTAACAAATCACTTCTTAGCTTTGCTTTTTACATTATATATTACAACATATAGTAATTAACTGATTTCTGAGAGGACAATTACAACTAAAGGAAGAAGGATTTTAGTACAGGAGCATAGCAACAAGATTACTTAGTCTCGAATTACTTTTTTTCTTTTGATGTCAATAGGTGAAACTTCATTCAAGATAGATCACCCAAAACCTGAGCTATATTTTCCTGCTATTTTAAAATGGCTAATTTCAGAACAACATTTTTTTACCTGTTTCTTTTAGTGATTTCAATCTGCTTCATATGCCAGTCTCATACAACAGACATGTGAAGCATGTCTTAGATTTCTCTGTGAAATGAATCTCAAGGTTGCATATACAGAGATTATAACTTTCAAAACATCACACTGCAATACATCGCAAAGATGGGGAATAGACATTCAGAGTTCAGATTCCTATTTCAGTATTTAGCCTTCACGTGACACCAACCCCATTATTGTTTTTCAAAACAAATCACTAGTTTGCCTTTGTTTGTTTGGGATTTTTTTGTTTAAAAGTCTGTTTTCCATATGTTAAAAGAATTAAAAAAAAATAAAAGGGCAACTTTGTCTTGCATTTTATATGTTGCATGTTCATTTTGCAGCAGGAAGACATTAACCCTAGGGATAATTTTAGGTGCATTTCCCTGAGCATTGAAAAGATGTATAGTTGCTATTTTGGTACATGCTCAAATTCTTAATCCATCTATGATGTCCTGCACAATTTTTTTTGTCCTACAAAAATGCCTGTTATACTGGGTAAAACCATTCCAGTGTTCCCTCTCAAACCCCATTTTGGGGTTACAGCTCTATTTCCATTGCCATTTACAGTGCTGTGATGGCAAGTGGAGCTGCAGACCCTTGTTTGGTTAGAAACCCCTGTCTAGGACAAGGCAAATTGCACAACAAAAGTTTGGACCCATCTGCCATAACTACTGGAGGGAAGAAGCTGCAATCTTCAGACTTCCAAAGGAAGCTCTAGTTATTCTTCCATTTTGTAGATCTAGTGGCTCCAGACTTGTGATTCAGTTCAAAAACAACCTGTGATAAATTATTGCAAACTATATTTAGCATAATATCTTTTTTTCAAAAATGCTGCCTTCCATATATACTGGTGAGCCCAGTCAGTCTAAAGTTAATCTAACGTAGTTAATTTTTTAAAAAAAAAAAAAGGTGTATGTGAGCCATTCACTGTGAGAAGAAGCCCAGGGTGTGGAACTTCACTCTTGGCAGGTGTTGTATACCATTTTTGAAAGTTACAAACCATAAGCCAAATTTTGCCATGATTAGCTGTGTGAATAATGTGACTCGTGGCCAGTTCCAAACAAACAATAAGACTGCTATGCAACATTTCTCCTACAACCTAATTGCCTTTGTTAGGTGAGAAAATGCTGCCAGGTTGTGAAGACAATTAGTCTTTTTCTTTTTTCAACCCAAAACTTATTCTGAAACTTAACTGTCCTACAGCTGTGTTAGCAAGCTTCTTCCAAACTGTCGGCATTAATGTTAACCATGATCATTATTTTTGGTCATGATGCACAAAAATCCCTTGGGGAAAAAAAAATTGCTAATATTCATTTCAACACATTAGGATAGGATGCTGAATTGAGATGTGTTAAGGAATCTGAAAAAACTATTTCCGTGTTCATATAGAAATAAAACTTAACCTGGTTCTTACCTTTCATGATTTTTTTTTTTTTCCCCAAAAACAATGTCAGTGGGCTGTTTCACCATAATTTTAGGTTTTGAATCAGGCTTTACACATTCTGTCATCTTAGTCAAAGAAATCTTTATTGCTTTTCAGTCTTTTCAAAGGCAGTGAAATCTACCATTAAAATTCTCTGTGACCATGGCAAACTTTGGAATGCAAACTTGAAGTGTGCAAATAACATGCTTTTCCAATAAATAAATACTTCATATTTGTAAAATGTATTGTGCCTTTCTTGCATCTTTAAGTAGGGGATTAAAAACGATAGAGATGGTTCAGAAAGAAAATCTATTATTAATTTAGTGGAAGTAGTTAGATGTTCATCTCCTGTGCAGCTCTTAAAATATTTAGTTCTTTAATGATAGTAATATGTTCATTATAATGAATTACAGTCTAGGAGAATCTTTTTCCAACGAGGATTTTGCTTCATTGGAAATATTTGAGACTTCATTAAAAATTAACCATATCAATTATTTCATTAAAGCAAAGTCTCAGTTTTTTTCATTCAGATAGTGTTTTAAACTGCCACAATGTGGTTTTCTTTGTATTTATTTATTTCAGTACATAAGAAGAAAATGTACACATTAGGATTTTTCAACATGAACAAATACATTATTAATTTTAAATAACTATGAGAGCCCCTCCTAGTCGCATAGTTCATAGGTTTTAATTCCGAAATGCACATATCAATTTTAAGACATGAATTTCAGTTAAAGCACTACTAGAACTGCTACTAGTGCTGGCTCTCATTAGTAATATTTGGGACTGCAACAGTATCCTAGGGCTATTCAGCTTTAAATAAATAGGGAGAATGATATTGCCTAGCACACCAAAAAAAAAGCTTTGTCTAGTAACACCTAGAAAGAGGGAAGAGAATAGGCTGGGAGACATCATACAAATAATGTGGTGAGGGCAACCACTGGCACATAGCTTTTTAGCCTCAGTTTCTTATGTGGGACCCACTGCTTTTACTTCTTCCTTTTTCTTTGCATGCCTCAGTACTGGCTTTTAATTTATGTGATTCTGCACTTGCCAAGTCTTCACAGCTACGGGCATTTGAGTGAAGAAAAATGACCTCAGATAAAAACCCTCAGAGGGATTGTTGAGGACTGGAGGAGCCTGCACACGAGGCAGTGAAGAGTCTGGCTTTTTGGGAGAGCTGATTCACTGCCCTGAATGTCCTTGGGAGTACCCCTTGGGTCTTGTGATGGCAGGCAAGAAATGCAGCTGTGTCAGCTTTGCTAGCTCACTTTTATTAAATATAGATTACAGACAAGGTTAAAGTGGAGTATGGCACCTGCAAGACTGGCTTACCAGCTCTAGCATCTTCCAAAAGACATTGCTTGTAATTTAAGTTTATTTTTACTGAAGATAGGACTGTCTTCAGTGGAGAAGCATGCTTCCCCCTCCCACCGCCCGCCGGGTCTGACTGGCTGATGCCGTGCTGTGCAGGAAGTCTGTGGCAGAGCCTGGAGATGAACCTGCATCTCAGCATCTTAACCACAAGCACATCCTTCCTCTTCACTCATCCCCCAGCTTTAAACAGCACTAATAGGGGTTTTTTTCAGTGTTAATGGGTTTGTTTTACTTTAACCTCTGCCGAGTTTAATAAATAACTTGGATATACTAGATGGAAAGATAATCTGAGGATTTTTTTTTTGTGTGACTTTGGGCTAGAAATGAAGGGAGCTTGGTTTCCTGCATTCTTTTCGTTATTGTTTCATCTTAAATTAATTCATCCAAATCTCCTCTCCATTCTTAAGCATCCCACGCACTGGATTCCATCCTCCGGTGTTGGCAACATCCCTGGATCTGCAGTCCCGCCTCTGCAGAATTAGCCCTCATCCATGGGACAGTTTGCTCGATTGTGTATGATAATCTCTACAGCTGTTAGTCTGGAATGCTTATCTGATGTTTCCCCTATTCATTTGCATCCTTAACCACTTACTGAGTAGGCCAGAAGGAAAATTGATGCACGCTGTGCTGTCATATTGTAGTGAACAATTCATTGTGAGCTTCAAGAAGTGTCTAACATCATCTTCAAGTAAAGCATCAGAGCACTGCAGGATGACTCCTCTGTGAAAGGAGTCTGGGATGGATGAATGGTTATAGCTCCATCTCAGCTGTGTGGGGTTTTTTCCTTTTATTTCAAATTAAACTAGAGGGTCTCTATTAGAGCGTATTTTAATATGTCAGAATGTTCTAGATGCAACACAGTAATAATTCAGAGCAGCCAGACTAGGACCTTATTTTTTTCCAGAGTTCATAGGTGTCAGGATGCAATGGATTTAACATGGATTCATAACTATTAAAATGTTACTAATTGCTTAAGTGTTTTTGAGCAGTTATTGGAATAGAAGGGTCACTTTTCTAAACAAAAGCAGATCGTAGGATCTTGAGCAATTCACAAATTCCAGGTCCAAAAAATAAATTTGGACGGTTGGGGAACTGAGTATTTTGGCCGCTTCTGTGCACAGCCCAACAGCAAAAAGAACTTTTGGCCATTGTGAAGATCTGTAAGGGCATTTCAGGGTCTGCTATGATGCTCGCATTTTAATGCTGTGCATTCCAGTGTGTACATTTTGGAGAAGAGAAAAGAACCTCTGAGATTCTTTTCCTTACTGTATCATAAAAAGAAAATAAATTTTATGAAAAATACTGTCTCCAGTAAGATTATAAGCAATGTCTGATTAATTAAACTTATGGAGGACATTCCAGTAGGCTGATGTTAGCTGCCTTTTATTCCTAGCAGAAGGACTTTCAGATTAAGGGGATATTATTTTATTCAAAGTACCCATTAAGTTCATGGTCATTGAGGACTGCAGCACTCGGCTGTTCTGCAACATTTTCTTTGTGAAGAAAACCTGGTCTTCCCTATTATTTATTAAAGGTGGGGGGCAGGGAAAAAGGCTGTTCATTGCTCTTAATAGGCCAATTTTTTAAAGGCTCTGATGGCAGAAGCTACTATTGCTTATAGTTTGCTTGACCAAATACCCTGAAGGAACTGCTTTTTTGTTTGTTTTGTTGGCTTGCTGGCTTTTTTTTTAAGTAAACTTCCAGTCACTGCCCTCTGAAAAGAGAGCCTGTTTGAGGGGTCTTAGTACTGAAACCACTGGTTAGTTACTTTGTCTGCGCTGGTCATGTGAAAGTTTCTAGCTTTCCTTAATGGTGTTGGAAATCACTTTGTGGGAGAGTTAAAGATGAAGATAATCAACTAATGCTCCAACATCAAGAATGTTTAATTACTTATTTAAAAGGCAGTAGTCTTCTCTGACATTTACCACTTCTAAGCAGCATTACATAATTCACGTTCACTTGACGCTTTTTAAATAATTATTTGGTGTTAGGCACTTACAAACATTCACAGAAGCTATGTAAAATGCAATCCAATCTGACTTCATCTCTAAGATCTGATGCAATAGCACTTTGTTACAAGGTATAGATTGTGTTTCGACTTCGCTTATTGCCAGTCACTTTGACAAACGACATCTTGGAAGAAGCTCAGTGCAAATCAAGGTTCGATGCAAATCAACTATTGAGTATGAGATTTTTCTTAGCTACATTTGCTGCATGCCCAGTAAACGTATACCTTCTAGGCCATTGACAGGAGGGATAAACTAAGTAATCGGCTCCGTGGGTGCAGTGACGGAGAGCTGTGTGCGATGGAGGTGCCTCTGCTTCCCCCGGAGCGGCGGCTCGGCGGTGCCCTCTCGGGCACGGGGGAGCTCCAGAGGCACCGCTGCCGGCGGGGGGGCCGTGCCGAGCCAGCAGCTTCACCGCACTCCTCTTTGCAATCCCGCTCTTACAGGAGTTTTTGTTTATTTTAGGCCAAAGAGCTGCCGACGTTCAAAGACAATGATTTTATTAATGATGGCCAGAAGATTCACATTGATGAGAATAACAAAAAGATGTTCCTTGAGAAACTCAAAAAAGATGTTGAGGTAAGAATGTGCCTGTTCGGTTATATGTGATTAAAATGTGTGGCAAATTACAGATAGCCCAGGAAATCATACCTGTAATTCATTAAATGAAGACTCTTGGTTTTAAGACTGTTTTAAATGAAACACAATTTAAACTTTCAGGACTTGATCACTGCTTTTGCTGATGTGATAAATGGCTTGCTGCCATAGCTGGTTGCCATACATTGTCCCTGCCTTGATGATGTGATGTTAAAATGATGGTACTACTTAGTACTTAAGCGCTTTACAAGCCTAGTACTTCCAAATGCCCCCAAAAGAGAGGTGAGTATTGTATTTTACAGGTGGAGGTACACCAGAGCTGAGGCCATACACATACATAACAGAGAATGTAGCATCCCCTGTGCGCAGCCATGCATGTTCTGTTGGTTTCATATTAGTAATCCAGTTTTAAATCATCCTTAGTATCGCAACAGTAGAGTGCTTCAGAAATTTGTATACAGCTGTTGGACTCATTATCTTAATGCAGTCTTCTCATAAATTTGTAATTGGCTGAATATAGACAATACTTAATAGAAAAGTGTTAATATGTGAATTTAATGTAATATTTTATTATAACTGATTTAGTTCAGCAAATAAAATAAATATTGGGCTAACTAGTTCATACAGCTTGACTTTAGTTTCCATAATTGAAAATTGTCACTAAACATAATATTTTGCAATCCCTATACTTGGAGCCTAAAATCTGTTTTCCTTGTTTGAAGAGACCTGATAGCAAAATGTGTCTGTGACTTAATAAGACTTTCAGCTGCTTGTATCAAAATGGCTCTGTGAATTGACTTGTCTAGTTCTTCAGATCTACATCTCAGTAGTTACATAAAACAAAATCTGTAACTTTAGAATTTACCCAATAATTTGCTTTTGAGGAAATCTAATTTCCACTCATAATAATGATGAGAAATTTGTAGTGATGATAATTACGAAAACATAAATATTTTGTGAAATATCAATATGTGTTTATTTTATGTTTAAAATATTGCGCTGGAAAACTGCTCTACCAATGTCACCTCTAGAGATAAGTTTATTTGGGCTTAAGTTTTGTGCTCTTTTAACATGTATTAGTGTTGCTGACTAACGCTTTTACAGTAAGTAGGTTGCAGACAAGATCTTAAGTATGTGCAAGGAATGTGGAAGATACTTTATCACCCCAGAAAGTGGATTGTGTGCAATCTTCTACATCATTTACTGGATTGTGAATATAATGGCAGATTCCAGATCATGTCTTGAGAGGCTATTTTTTATGGTTTTGAAATATATACAGAGCATTGTTAAATATCCATGTAAACCACTAGTGTGAAGTGATCTGGCACTTGATTTTAACAACGGCAAGCTGTTCTTTAACGTTGTTTTTCTTTTATTGGTTCTTCTGCCCTTGTTAGATAACTGATAGTATACACTTTGTACCCGATGTGTAAACACTCACATTTCACTACAATGAAAAGAAATGCACGACACTTAGCATATGATTATCTTATCACACAGTATTTATAGTTAAACATATTATGGAGTAGTATTCTAAACTATATGACTTTATATCCATTCTTGTTTGTCATTAAGTAAGTTTTGTTTCTATATTTCTCTCATAATCGAGTCTTATGTCCCCTTCCTGTGTTCAAACAGACAAATATCTATTACTGCTGATTTGATGTCCTCTTGTCTATTTTCCTGCCTCCTCATTCCATTGAAAATGTCCTGAGAAAAAGCATATAAGGATATTTTTTCCATTTTAAATCAGGTGATCTTTTCCTTGTGCTTATCTCCCTAAGTCTTTTTGCTGTCAGCAGCAGCACACTTTTTTCTAAAAGCCGTTCTCTTCTAATTCGCAGTTCACTCTTTTTTCCAAGAGCCTGTCCTCTTTCGTGCTTTTTTGTATGATTATTGGTAGATTTTTCTCCTGTCTCTCTCTCAGTATTTATCAAGTACCTAATAATATGCCTGGAATCCTTCCAGTCCATCACCTTTGGCCAATCTCATCAGTTCTTCTTGTATATCATTGTACATCATCTCTTCAAACTTAGATCTCTTCTAGTCTTGTGAAGAGTCTTTTGCTTGATTATATTTAAATTATTAGAAACCAATTTCTTCTTTCGTCTTAAACCTCTTCTTAATCTCACAATGTTTCTTCTAGCACTTGAATTTACGGTCAGAGATTTGTTATCTCTGATTCCTCTCTTTTCTCAGAATCAGGATTTTAACAAACTGTAGTTTCTCATTTCCTAGTATTTTATACTCATCTCTTTCATCTATTCCAAAGTCTGGCTTAAATCCCTTCTTTTCTCGTCTGCTCTAACTTCCTTTTTATAACCCTTTAGAGTTTCTAAAAACTGAAACAATTTGTATTTTCAGCCTCTTTCTCTGCATACCATAAGCAAGGGCTCCGCAAGTTCAGAATCACAGTATTGCTTTTAGGCTGCAGCACAGCTCTGCCCTGCCTCCCCATCACCCCTGTGAAGTGTTTATCCCATCTTCCCGCTTTTATACCTTCCTTATTTCCATCCTCCTCTCTTTCTGCCTTATCCTGTTCCCCTCAACTAAAATAACACTTTGTCTATACATAAAGTGTATTCATCTTTCAGTTTTCTAAAAACTCCTATCCTCAGTCTTTATTCAAAACCACCCTTTCATTCACAGTCATGTTTTGCTTACGTGATTTAAATTATGAGCCTGTCACTGTGAAGAGAATATAGCATTATTTCATGTCTTCATGGTGTAAAACTTCCCTACTTTCCACTGCAAGAATATTTAAACATTTTTTCATCATTCTTTAATAAGGCTTAAAAGGGAGTGAGGGGGCGGATTTAGCACCAGATCGTAGCACGCCTGATAGAACAGAGGCTGGTCTGGACATTGAGCGGTGACAGTCAATTAGGATAGCCCTAATTGAAACACGAGACAGGAGTGACAGTCATCGTCTCACACAGGCACTGGTCTTCACTACAGGAAAAATCATTTTGCCCTGAGGATTTTGGGAGAGTGGCCTACAGCTTTTTATAACATAAGTTGCAAGTGACCTGTGTGCTGTTACTACATCTTAATAAATTCAACTATCTCTCTGCTAGCTTCATCTCTTAATCCTCCCTTTTGCTCCCTCTTAGAAGTGCCTGTTTTTCTCGACTGATGACATCTTTGTGTAACTTCTCCTGTTTGTAAGTGGAGCTTACATTTTTCAGTGGTATTGATAAATTGCTTATTATCACTTTCTAGTTCCTTGCTCAGTTAAAACTCATGGACTACAGTTTGCTGGTTGGAATTCATGATGTTGAAAGAGCTGAACAGGAAGAAGTAGAGTGTGAAGAGAATGATGGAGAAGAGGAAGGTGAAAGTGATGGGACCCACCCCATTGGAACCCCTCCAGACAGTCCAGGAAACACACTGAACAGTTCGCTGCCTTTGGCTCCAGGGGAATTTGATCCAGCTATTGATGTTTATGGAATAAAATCCCATGAAAGTAAGCAGTAATAAATATTTTTATGTTAAGATGTTTTGATTCTTACACCAGAATCCTAAAGTCTTTGCAACCAAGTAAAGGCAAAGTTAAACTGCAAAATATAAATTCACTCTGCGGAAGAGGAAATTAGTTGCTCTTTGGTGCAGCAGAAGGCAGAAGACACCTATAATGCTCAGCATTGTAATGAACGTATTTCTTAAACATTGCGATGTGTGGAGATGCAGTCAAATAATTCACCTACTACACAATCAAATCATGTACTGGCTTAGCTATTCAGATACAGCAGTTCTCAGTTAATTGATGGTTTTTTTTCATCCCTTTCAGGAAATCTAGTATCTATAATTGTTCTTTTCCTGGCAGGTAAGGTAACACTGTTAAAAACAGTCTAGAAAGAATGAGAAAAGCAGCATTCCAAGTTGTATTTCACTTTTTTAGTAGCTTTTTGAAAATTTGTGCACTCATACCTAATTTCTGTGTTCCAGCTAAGTCATCATAAGGAGTGTGTAAGAAGCCTGAAACTGGGTTTGATGTTAGTGTGTAAAACTAAGTATAACTAGTTACCTGTGGCTGTTCAAGACAGGAAAGTTATCTTTTTTTTTCATAAGCATTTACGTGGATAAATACATGTTTTAATTCATAAAGAAAATATGATCTTGTTTGTTGACACAGAAGCATTACCTTTCATATAAAACTTCATAGTTTTTCCACAAAGGAAGATGAAATCCACATTACTTTAAGTGAGCAATAATTCCTATTTCTGTATGCTGGTGTTTTATTTTACACTCATTTAGGGAGTTTTGCATTATATATGAGTGCAGTTAAACTCTCTATTAATGACAGCTTGAGCCTGTGGTCTTTACAGATCTGTGATTCTGGCTGACATTAACCTGTCTTAGCTGCTGATTGAGCCTTATAAAGTCCCTTTGTTAGAAGAAGGACTCATGATTAAGATGTCTCAAAAGTCATTCTTATTGCCACGTGTTTGCCATTTGCAGATGCACCTAGGAAGGAAGTATACTTTATGGCCATTATTGACATTCTTACTCATTATGATGCAAAAAAGAAAGCTGCCCATGCTGCAAAAACGGTAAAGCATGGGGTAAGTATCTGGTTGTTTTTTTCCTCTGATTCCATTTATACTTCTGCATTTTTCTTGTTTAGTGCACTGATACAGCACAGGTCAGGAAATCTAGGGAAAGGGGAAATAGATCAGAATTTTTTCAGGTTTTTTTCTAGTTTAATATGTAATACGAAAGTACAGAGTAACTGCTACACATTACATACTGAGAGTAGAACTCCCTTTTCAGCTGTACACATAGCTTTCTCACCCATAAAGAACTCTAGTGAGATGCCTTTTTAGGACTTTGTCCTAAATTTGTGAGACGCACCTTATTCTTGCAAACAAAGCTGTTCACCAGACACCTATATTAGTATACAACTCTGTGAAAGCTGTTGTGAATCTTATTTCAGATGCAGGGCCTTGGTGATGGTTTCATTATTCGGTATAGCCTGTTGAAAGTTAATTCTTCAGCATATAATGTGGCTCACTTTATAAGACCTCTTAAAAAAAAAAGTATGATTTGCAAAATTAAGCGTAAAATGTACATATTAAATACTTGGAGACCATTAAGTGAAGGCTTCTGTTTGACTGCCATGAATTTCTTTATTTTGACTGAAATTGCTGCTTAGCAGCAGACACCAAAGAATCATGGTGAAGCAGCCTAGTCTTCCAGAATTACGATTTATATCTACCGTTATCACTCCTATGGTGATTTAAGGTTCAAATTTCATAAACTTTTTAAAAA
Organism: Fulmarus glacialis; assembly: GCF_000690835.1. NCBI lineage: Eukaryota > Metazoa > Chordata > Aves > Procellariiformes > Procellariidae > Fulmarus > Fulmarus glacialis. The sequence continues at coordinate 28,328 of NW_009202572.1, read as the reverse complement.
GAGCATAATCGTTCATGAGGCTAAAATCCCTCCTCTGTCTAAATATCTAAAGGATCAGGGCATTGGGGGGGGGGTTAAGCAAAGGGCTCAGGGCTCTTTAGTTTACAGTAGAGAGTGATGTGGAATGCTCAGCAATAAGCCCTGCACAGGCCTGTAGAAGGTTATTTTTTTGTCTCTCCAAAGCAATGCTCTCATTACTCTCTCTCTGCTCTCAGAGCTGCTGAAAGTTGATGCAGACCATATGCAGCCATTGTCTGGCAATTATTAATGAACTTTGAATGTAGCAGACTAAAAACTCACACTTCTGGCTTAAATAAGGAATAGAAATATGTTGTAAATATCAACTATCATTATTAAAGCTGACTGCGATTAGAACTTACTACAGAACATTACTTTCGTACAACGATTTTGTTTATTTTGCTGTCTCCATCTTGAGCCACCTGACACTGAAGTTTGTTCATTAATTGCACGCATGCAATTTTCCCCTTTTGTAAAACGGGAAAAATATAAATACCAATGTGGCCTAAGGCTCTGAAAACCTCGAATAAAAATATGAATGGAATCGTGACTTCATTGAAATAGCAATTGTACAGCTTATTCAGTGAGTCCAGATTTAAATGCATATATGTTGAAAAATGTTAGTGATTATTACCATACATTCCAAACCAGGTTATTTAGCATTCAGATAGCAAGATACATTACACAAGTATTGACATGCCAGATCTGAGTATGATAATTTAGTCTTCTCTGTATGAAGACACTGCTCCTCAACAGACCAGAATCTGTTGATGAATCAGTGGGTAGTATGGTTAAGTATGCAGTAGAAATTATATAGGAGACTGAAGTACAATGAAAGTAAAGAGAAGTAAGGACAGTAAAGAGAATACGTTTCAGAAATGGAAGATGGGTGTCCTGCAGTTATGGTGGTGAGTACCGAGTATCACTGTACTCGTGTGAAGCCTAAAAAGGCATTAGTAAGATTCTGCTTGAGGGCCATTACAATTTGTGTTTCTAGTGTCTGGTTCTGAAACTGCACGTGAAATTTGCTGAGTAGGTAACAACTCTCAGTGACGAAGCATGAAATAAAACACTGGTTCTTCCTTCTTTCCTCTCCTTTCCCAATTCTTTGTTTAGGCTGGTGCAGAAATTTCAACTGTTAATCCTGAACAGTATTCAAAGCGCTTCTTGGACTTTATTGCCAACATCTTGACGTAACCTATCATGTTACATAGGACAGACACGAGACCTGGGGACAGCAGCAGTGGCTACAAGGGTAGGGAAAAAAAGGAACTCAGAGAAGCGGTCATCATGCAGAAAGCAACCCCTTTGTTTACATCTGCTGGCAAAGATGACTGAAGTGGGGTGGAGTACTCGCTTTAACAGCTGCCTGATATTCCCAGCATAGTTCTAGCTATTTCTGACTCTTTTGTGTGTGCAAAAAAAAAAAAAAAAATTAAAATAAATTAAATAAATGGAACAGCTTACTCAGAGTGCACTGTGACAGTAATACTCTGACGCTACCAGCTGAAACAGAATAAATGAGCAAAGAGGTGTGGGATGGGGAAGAGTAAATGCATGTTAAATCTACAATATTGGTATCAAACTGTAAACTGTGGATCAGTTTATTTTTTGAACTAAAAAGATACGTGACAGTATTCTTCATGATGATGATGGTGACGATGATAATAAAAACCTTACTGCAAATGTTACACTTACACCCTGCACACTGGCACTCCTTAAGAAAGCAGCTGCAACAGCCCTTGGTGCCGGAGGCTTTTTCCATTTGGTTCCTAGCAGTTGGGTTTTTTCCTTTTTTTCCTCTCTCTCCCGTTTTTGTCTTCTTTTCAGCACATTGCAACAGGAAGTTCCGCTTCTCAGACATCTGAGAGCCGGCGTCTCTTACCTTACAAAGAGCTAACGTAATTCCTGCTATGTGTACGTTTTTGCTACAGTAAACTTATGTTAAGGGAAAACTTTGCTTATTTCACTTTGTTACCTGAAGTTTTCATTTGTTTTATATTCTTGCAATATAGGAACTAATAATGTCACAAGTGGGAAAAAAGCTTATCTGAAGAAGCGCATAGTTTTGGGCAATAGTAGCTCCATCTTTCACCCATCGTGAAAGATGTGCACACTGATAGAAATTCCATTCCCTTGTAATTTACTGGGAATTTGAAGTTTAAATGCTTATGTTGTACTGTTGAAACAGCGGTATTTTGTTACAGATTATCCCTCTAAAAATGAACCCTGAATTTTACTGTTTACATTATTAGGAAAGCAGGGATATTTCTGAATTTCAGAGCTGTGTACAGTATATGACTTTTGAGTTTACATGTAAAGTTATTTTGCAGTACAAATGAAGTAATGTTCGTCATCTTCCAAGGTGTAATGTGCAGTAGTGTACTAAAGTGAATGTCTCGCTCACCTCCATGATAGACTCTTTTACAATAAAATGAGAAAGGATATTTCAGAGGGATTTTTCCCACAAGGTCGTCTTTTAGCATCAAAATGACCTGTCCTACCATTTACTCAAGTTTGATTGTATAGTACATTGCCTAAAACTGTGCTGATCATGTTTAACTTGTTTAAAATTTTTAAACAACAACATTGTATTTCTTGTCTTCTTGTCTTTTTCCCTGAAAGACTCCATGCTTGAAAGAGACAAATTTACATATGCTTAAAAGTTTATCTCCTTACACACTGTGCTAAAGCTGTGCCTTTAAAATTTCTTTATTGAAATTGTTAGATTTTTTAGGCAACGTAAGAGAAGTCAAACCCTCCCCATCATCGTTTATAACTCAAATCAGGAGTGCCAGCATGCCTTCTCCATACCTAATGTCAGCGCTGTTAAGCCTGCAACTGTGCATAACGTACATAGTGGTTTACTTCAGAAGAGCCTATACAATAGCAACCCATTACACTCTCTTCAGCGGCCAAAGGCAATACTATCCCTGTTGCTGTGTACTAATTTTTTTCTCCTTTCCCCAACCTTTCCTACAGGATTTTTTGTTATGTTTGACTTAGTGATGTCTGCAGCACTGTAATGTATGTGTATACTTTTGTATTGTATGTATTTAAATAAGTTGGTACTGTGGCTTGACATTTTTTTGTCCTCTCCCTATATACCCCAGTTGTCTACATTCTCACCCAAGTTTCATTTTCTGAAGCATGCTGTGGCTTCTTAAAGTATGAGGCCACAGGGAGACCCTGAAGTAAAAATGAGGTACACATACTTGGAGTACATACTTAATTGCAGCCAACGAGTGTACATTTTTAGACAAATTTAGACATTTATGGCAAAGCATTCTTTTTGTTTGTGTAGCGGTTTTGTCACTCATTCTTGTTGATAAACTGTTTATTTGGACAGAGCAAGGAAGACTCATTATTGTATATGTTAGTGCTTAGATTACACTCCAAACATGAGCAAGGCTTTATAAAATAAAGCACTTTGATGACTCACTAGGTAAATCCTTTCTTCTTGTGTTTCAGCTATGGTTTTGATCTCTTACAGATGAATTTTGGATGTTAAAATGAATGTGTAGCCTATATCGCAAAGGAAAAAACAAGAAACTTAAAACTCTCATTAGATTTCACCCTGCTTCTTCCATGCTTACTTTAAGTGGCTTGAAACATTTAGCCTTTGGGGTTTTGGGTTTAGGCTGTGCTCTGAGAGCAAATACTGAGGTTTGTAATTGACAATTCTATGGACTAAATCCTAATATTACTACAAAAACAGGAAGATCATCCACAATAGTTAATTGATAGAAGGATTGGCAGAACTTTGTTAACATGTGTAAGATCTTACACTAAACCAGTTATTTAAAAAGTACTTGGGAATAAGCCCAAGTAATTCATGGGGAGAAGGGAGGGCTTTCTGTTCTAGAATTTCAAGGCTTTGATTGTCAGGGCTTTCAGCGCATGATACAGCCTGTGCCGCACATCGTGGGCAAATGGCAGAAAAGTGTATTTTTGTCTTTATTCTGACTAATTTTTAATTCTCTTAATACATTTTTCACTTTTCAGTTCCTTTCAGTTTATTGCACAGATGTAGCAAGACAATATTCTCAGCAATATTTTTACGAGTAAAATACACATGACAGAATTAATGATAAAGTAGACATTCCCTACAGGGAAGATGGTTGAGGAGCTATTCTATTAAAAGTAGGTGAAGTGGTAGGGAGGGGAGAGATTCAGCTTCTTAATTACTCACTTAATGATGTCTCTAGTATTAATCTAAGCCTGCACTTCACACAGCTGCTCCAGCTGCTTAGGGTTTAGTATGAACGTGGTGCTCAGGGAATGCTGCTCAGGTTACGTGAACATGTTAGCCAAGGTGGACAGCAAGCTCCCTGTCTGGTTCTCAGTGCATGCCACTCAAACCATCTACCATGCCCTCTGAACAGGCTGCCAAACTCTTGCGCTGCTTTTATAATACAGATGCACATGGGTTGTTGGTAGGTAATTTCTTAGTGCCACCTCACTCACAACATAAAATGAAAGCTTCTAATATACAAAACCAGTCCAATGTGCCAGATCTAAAAACCTGCTCCAGTTCTCCTGCTCCAACAAACTATTCAACAGCTGAAGTGTTAGTTAGGCTTTCGTTTCTTTTTTCCTAAGACTTCTGGACATGCTCGGATTTAACTTTCCAGTAAGTATACTACATTTAAGTTTTAAGCCAGCCCTGTCTTTTGAAGCAATGGTTTAGTGGAATTACTCCTGCAGTCCCCTACAGCACTATTCTCTAGCTGACGCTCCGAGTCGTCTTCATACAGCTACATAGCTGAGATTTACAAGGCCTTGCTGCTGCCTGTGGACATCCTGCTCATTCCAGTCTCTCAACGCAGGGGCATCCCCAAGCCGTCTAGCTGGTGACGTTTCCCTCCTGCCTCTTCTGCATCTGATAAGGGTGATTGCCATTTCTCTTTGTGGAGTTTGCTACAAGGCACGCTGTGTTTGATAAGCATTGCTGACTTCAGCAAGCAGCTGAAGGACCTTGTCTTTAGTAGAATTGTGTATATGACAATGCATAGGAAAAGAATATCTTTTCTGATAAACTGTTTTCTCTCCCTCTCACCTGAAGAAAACCTGAAGGCAGTGATGATATTCAAGGTAGGAGATCCAATTGGCTTGTTAATGCAAGGGCTGCAGGAAAAGAAATGTTTAAATTAAAAATTCCTGGAAACAATATTTTTCTATGTCAGCTACATAACCTAAATGTATAATCTGCATTTCCAGCTCCCTCCCTTGTGCTTACCTCTTCTTTTCCAATGTAATACTAGTTAGCAAGTCCATGCATCGAGTGGGATCATTGCATTCTGATGGTCTCATACCCCACCTTTATCCAGTGTCTGCTCTATATGTGCTGTCCACTTGGTTTCTTTCAAACTCTCATATATTTAATGGGGAAAAACAATAAAAATAGAGAGCAGTTAACTTAGAGGAGAAATCTGTTTCATCTCTTCCTTTCTGTCCTGATTTCTCTACAGCAGGTATTGTTTCTGGAAATCAGCATATCCTTTACAATGCAATGTGGTAGCAAAGAGCAGAGGCTGCATAGACAGAGCAGTGTGCTGTCTTTAATCTAATCTGGACAATGATGCTGGTCCACTCCTGCATGAGACTGCCCACAGATCTACTTTCATGCTACAACAAGGGACTGTGCATGAACAAGTGATTGAGGAAGAAGAGCTTGAGAGCAGCATCTTCAAGTGGCAAAGGCAATTTGTGCGAGATTAAAATCACTAACAATAGCCTTATTAAAACTGTTAGAAAACAGGGCTGGAAAGGACTTGGAAGAGTCTGTCCCAGAGCAGTTCAACTGTAAATAAACATTGGCGAAAATTGGGTTAATCTTTCGCAGGGAGGGTAGTTCCATGACTTCCCTGTGCTATCCCTTCCCATGCCTCGCTAGCTCTATCGTTAGAAAGATTTTTTCTAATACCTTACCTGACTCTACATTACTAAGCCCATTAATATTTGTTCTACCTACAGTGGACCCTGAGAACAGTTCATTCTCTTCCTCTTTCAGTTTCTCTTAATGTGATCGTGCCTCTCTGTACTGAACAATGTAAATATTAGCTTTTGCACATATTAAATTGAATGTTCCCTTTCCTTATTTAACAAAATAATCAAAATGGTTTAAGCCAGACAGAATGACATATTCCATTTTTTGTAATGCCTAATTTTTTAAAAAATCATCTGTTAAAATGGTGCTTCTTAATTGTCAGTCACATTTTATAAATGGATTTACAGATTTCTATTTTGAGAATTTCCTAGCCCTCCATTTACCATCTAATAAAAAAAATTGCAATAATTGCTGTTTGAACAGAATGCAGTTTCAAAATGAGCACGCAGCTACTGCTTAGCTGTAGTTGTTGCTATAACTGCAATAAAATACTAACTGCTTTTCTCTTTTCCCAAAGTAAACAATATTATGATCTTAGCTTTCCTAATGATACTCCCTTTTCACAGCTTCTAGTCTCATCTCCATCAGTGATATGACATTAAATAATTATTTGGTTGTAAGTATTAAGATACAAAAAATACTTCTTTGCGAGCTGGCATAAATTCATTCTTACCTAGTGCTCTGAATATTTTAGTTATTGCCCAATATGCTTTGAGTTTATAAAGAGCTCCTACTTTGTTCCCACTCAGTCTGATTCATTTATAGTGACTCATTTTATTTAGCGATGTGTATCCTGTTGGAATAAATGGCGTTTGTGAGAACCTTGTGTTTTGAAGAGATTTGGCACTTGCATACAAGCCTGGAAGGTGATTTAACTCACTATGTTTCTCCATTTCTGCTGTTTCACCTTGCCTCTGCGTAGGAAGCCCCAGGCCAGAGCACTCTACTTTCTTTTCTGTTTTATGTATTTTTAGGTGGATGCATAAAAGTATTTCGTTATGAGAATATCTTGGTCACTCTAATGTCTACAGCGTATTTGGCATACCAAGGCAGATACAAGGGCTAGCTGCAGTTACTGGGCTGACAACAATTCTGGTTTGCCTTCCACCACCTCAGGATAACAGGGTCATGTTTGATTCTGGTTAAGAGAAAGTCCCGCATCCCCAAGATGTGCCTGCTTATCCCAGCAGCCTGGATTCAAGTGATGTATAAGAACCCTTTCTACCCAAGTAGGTCTGATTAATTAGTGCCTACTTTAACCGGGCACATAATGCTAAATTGAACTTTACACTCTGGGTCAGGGCCCTATCTTCCCTCGCACTGTGTAATCGCATAACAAAACCGAAGTGTTTTCTGCCTTGAAGGGCTTTCCTCTTAAGTATTTCCACTTAGTTCAGTAGTCAGTCTTAGATAGAACTTTATTTGTACATCAGCTGCACCAAAGACTTCATAATTGGGGGTGGGAGGCTGTTAAAATACCAAATTGTATTGTGCAATCGTGATCATCTCTTTATAGGGTACGATGGAATGAATCTGCTTTTAGTTAAGCACAATGATGAGCATGCTAGCAGTTAATATTGCTCTGCTGCTTCAGTCGTAGCAAAGCTCTGTGTGGAAGGAACAATGATAGTGTTTGATCTGATTACATTGTAAAGTGCTCTAGAGCAGAAGTTTCGGAGTTGTGTTTCACATGCCGCAAGCTGCAGCATCTCTGCGCTGGGCTGCTCTTTCACCCCAGGGTGCAGAAGAGTGGGGTGGCAGGGAAGGGGAAAAACTGAGTATACATTTGTAGCCTTGAAACTGGACCCAGCTGCACAATGGTGCTTTTGGAGGCCCCAGTCCAGAGGGAGAAAAATGTGCTTTCTGTACAACCTAGTGTTACTTGAGGAACTGTAGTGTTTGAAATTGCATCCTGGACTTAAGTAACGTCCTTAAAAAATCCTGTATCGCTCCTCGAGGCACTTCCCCTGTCAGCCACTAGCCTGACAAAACTGAAATGCAGCTCCCTGCTTACCCTCTGAGGCAACTGAAGTGCCTTACGGGGCTGAGAAGGCTCCTGGGGCTGCTGGCAAGCGCAGCTCCCAGAGCGTTAGCAAGTGGAAGAAAATAGATGGTCTTCCCCATTGTTTAAATGTTTTCTAAACATTTTCTCATGCATTATGTAGCCTGCCGATCTCCCACACCAGTGTCCTCATCAGACACACTCCTCACAACCACGCTTTCGGAAAATGCGCATGTGGCTTATTGTCTGCGTTTGTATCCCTCAGTTCCTGCCCCCTTCATTGACAGGTAGACATGTAACTGTCTTGTTTGCCACCAAATTGCAGGACAAAGTGGATAAAGCCACCCAGTTTAGTCCTCTGGTGACTCGATTTATAAACAGGAGAGGGGAAAAAAAAAGACACAAGGGAAGATTGAGTGGGGATGGACACACAGACGCTGCCTGCTCCACCCAAAACTTGGCAGCTAGGGACAAACGCGGGGCAGGCAGAAGGCTGCTCCAACACTGTGACTCGACTGCCTGCCTGCACAAGCCCTCCACAAACAATGGCATCTGGCAGAGACGTAACAAGCCACTGAGCAGTGTCCCACCACTGTGCTCCAAGTTCTCACCTTCCCAGGAGGACCAGTGTTGAGCACGTAACTTCCTTGATAGAGGACTTAATCAAGCAGGACTAATCTGATAAGAGAAGTGATTCATTTACTTCTAGGGAGAAAAAGAAACTCACGCCACAGATTTCAGTAACAAGGGTTTAGGGTAAAGGGAGGGCGTAAACCAAAAAACTTAACCTTTTCTGAAGCATCAAGGAAGAGACAGCACTGAGGCCAGTAGGGGAATAAAGCTGAGAATGAGGAACAAAATACAGCGAAGCTACTGAGAACATACTCTGCAAGATCCCTGAACAAGGGGTGTCTGCTGCATGTTCCTGGGTTTGGCATTAACTGCAGCTGCTCTAGGGTCAGGGAGGACAGTCCCATACGGATTTCTCTTAAGGAGAAGAGAAAAATCTCAGACATAAAGATTACGATGCAGAAGGAAAGGCATAAAATATTATGATGACAACACCATAAAAGCATTTTATAATAGTCCCCTTCTCACCTGAAATAATGTGAAAGGTGCTATGGTGTAAGATTAAAAGTAGAGCAAAGCAGAGAGGAGAACTGATCAGCTTAGAGAGCAGAATGATAGCATCCCATAAAAATACTCCAACATCTTTAAAAGCAATGCAATAAAAGCTTCAGGGAGATACCTATGCAAAACATAATTAAACCGCTGGGCTCATGTCTTATGGTAGTATGCTAATACAGAGAAGACTCTGAGTAGGAGGATGGCCACATGGAACATTTTCATCAAAATAAGCTGTTTGTGTGACCCAAACCAGTCTGTGGAAACACTGTTTATTTGGCACTCCAAAGGCACAGTGCCCTGCATTACCACTGAGCAACTGTACATTTATGAACAAGATTACTAAGACAGCATTTGTTGGATTCCTGTCAAACATGGCTTCAAAGAAAGAGGGAAAGAAGGTACAGAGCTGTTGTTAGTAATCAAATTCCATTACACACTAAAAATAAAAAGAAGCTTTTTCAAAAGGGTGAGAAACAAAGCAGGTTGCACCCTAGTAAAGATGAGTATACATCCCAATTCAGAGCAGGAGGGTGGGAAACATTACACAGTGAACCATGGCCAACCACAGATGCCCAGAAGGTGAAGGCTGAAGACGATCTTCAAACATAGCCAAGCTTTATGCTATTAAGTGCTTTAAAAATCAAACCTACAAGTTTAAATTAATCCGTGCTTTATAGGCAGCCAATATAAAGAATGCAGCTGGGACATAATAGGATCACAGTAACTCAAGTCAGGGAGTAAATGAGTTGCTGCACTCTGCACAAGCTGTGAGCAAAACAGAAACCCCGCTGAAACCCTGCTCACAGAGAACGGGTACTCGCTGAGCCTCGTGAGCGCCAGGGCAGGCGCAGCTCTTGCAAGGCAGCCGCAGCCCAAATAAAGACGGGCTGTGCTCTAGAGCAAAACCCTACAAGCAGCATCTGAGACGTCTGGGAGGAAGGAGTGGTCGGAAGGAAAGCCAATGTACTTAACCTGTTATGATGTTTCTCTCATCACATGGGGCAACTAAAGAAGAGAGTCTGCACAGTTACAGGACTTGCCAGCTCCTAGAAAATGTAATTTCACAGCCAGGCATAACCGGAGGGCTACATTTGATAGCTCACGCTGAAAATGAAAGGTGGAAAAGTTCAGATAGTTCAAAGAAACCAGCTGGGGATCACATACAAACATACTTCTGGATATTTTCTAGATTTTTTGACCAATGTTTGGTTTTAGGTCTTTCCTGTGATACAGATATTGCCATAAAGTCACAGCCAGGAAATTAGTTTTAGATGTTAACAGGCAAACTGTTTCTAATCTTAATTGTTACTTTTTTGCTAAACAAAGTGATTTTAAACAGACCTCCCATGTAGCTTAATATTGTGTTTAAGCAAGCTGCTCACAATAAGTGCTTTAGCCCCTTCTTGCTTATTCCACAACTTGAAACGTTACCTTTCCAAACTAATTCACAGCCCAGAGTGCACTGCTCTGTTTTTTAATCCCTATAGCAGAAAATGGTCTCACCTACTTCCCTTGCATTGCCCTCCCTACAGTCACAAGGCTTTAACTATGACTTCCCTATAGCAAAGATGATTCACAGTGGTAAAAAGTAGGTAGTACTATTTCTAAAGTCCACTCTGTCAAGCACAAGCCATTCCTTTGAACCATTTTCACTTTGGAACACATTCAACACATCAAAAGAAATCCAGAGGCATTTGAAATGTCTTCTAACTTACAAATACCTTAAGTTAGAAATCAAAATTTGATCCAAAGCCCAGGAAAGGCTCCATCTAAATACAATAGTTATTGAACCAGGTTCTTCAAGCATAACCTTTTCATCATCAGTGACTCACACAAATTAGTCCCTGTGAAACTAAAAGGTGTTGCTGTTTTAGCAGTGCCAGCATAAACTCGTATTTCCTGTCTTTCTTACCATAGATCTGGATATATCATGGTAAAAGTACTTTAAAAAAGTTGTTAGCCCATATTCCGATATTTATTTAGGATGCTTATTGAAGTACATTCTGCTTTGTACCAGCCATAAGAAGTATGACTGTACCTGTACTAAAAGCTTTACAGCGTAACTGTGGCTGTAAAAGGAAAGTCAAACTTCTCGCCAAAAGGTTTACTGAGTATAACTATATTAAGTATAATTAGTTAGTAAGACAGATGTTTGGACAGACCTTCTCCTGAACAGTATCTGCAGTCCCATTTGTCTAATGCTCCCATAGCACTTAGCAGCCAGCTCAAACATCCCTTCAACTGTCAAATAAATTCCCACAGTCCAGATGAGAGCAGAACAAATCGAGCTCCAGCACACACAGAGAGTATGCGCTAGCTTTCCTGCAGCGTAATTCGTCCCATACAGCTTCTCTATGCAACAGGACAACTCTCTATCCTGACCAAGGGAAGGGAAAGCAAGTTCATACTGTCTGTGTTAGACCTTCTTCTCTACTCCAGAAGAAAGAAGCTTAAATACGTAATTTAAAACACAAGCATGAACATTTCAACTTTGAATTGACTGAAGCGATGTAGTAAGATGATTCACTTCAGCTTGGATTGCTCCGAAACCTTCCATGAGAGTAAGACATGGCAGAAGCTCGGTTTACAGCAGACACAAAAGCTTTAATGAAATGAAAACACGGGAATAATACTTCTTTCACAAATGTATAATATATAACCAATTTTGCTCAAAGCCTTTTCAATACTACTCATTTTTGATTAAAAAATACATACCACAAAATCAACTCAAAAGAATTTTATTGAAAAAAAACATTGGAGAGCAAACCTCAGTCCTAACGATGTACATGGTGGTTTGCACCACTGGAGAACCTATTCCTTTGATAAGTATCTTACCTGTAATGTAGACGTATGTCAATGCGTTCCTCCTACAGCAGGTTCGAATACAGCGAAACATGGAAGAACCTGCCCAGGTGTTCTGCTGACTCTGTTCTGCTGTCTTGCTCTGGTAAAGATGGAAAGGGTATCAGCAGACCAATAATTACACTTGCATTTATGAAAATAGGTTGGAACAAGAGTCTCAACAATTCTAAGCATCAAACTTTTTAACTCACCAAGTTGCATCATGCAAAGGAACAAATTATGTGGGAGGTGAGCGGAAGAGAAATGAAGGGTGACAGCTGTTAATGTACTTGGACGACACACACCAATGGATGTTGTTAAAGAGCAGGATGGTGTCAATTCCCATTTTTGCAGCTATGGCACCCCCCTTTATTCACGCAACACGTGATACACAATTATCCTGCAGAGGTCACGGAAGTCAGCTATCCCTTTCATCTCATTCACATCAGTTAGAAAAATATGCCAAAGTTCACTGAGATGATTGATTCTTTTTACTTTTTTATGGCAGTTGAGGGACTGATTCTTGACTCCAGAAGCCCACAGCCTGCTATCATGGCCTCGGGGCAAGGGTGGGGACTGCAAACAGAAAGAAATAGGCTGGACGCAAAGTGAAAAAATTAGAGATACCTTTGGTGCATGTGCCAAGGAAACATTACTAAAGATGCCCCTGGAAGTCACAGTCATTCTAGAGAGAAACAATAAGGGAAAAGAAAAAGGATGGTAGTGGCCTGACTTGATTTTAAGGCAGCAGTTTCACCACCCACAACCTGCTTTGTAGGGCAGAAGCACCAATTGTGCTGGTCTTGGGACAGCTACCCACTATTGTGCCCGAAGCTTCCATCCGCAGCAACAGTATTAGCTGTCAGTGCGTGTTTCCTAACGTGGTAACATTCCTTCTGCCCTCTTGCTTTTGTTTGGGCTTTACCCTTGTAAGTAGTGCCAATCTTCTTCAATGTTTTGTTAGGAGCCCATCCTCAAATCCCCTCCTGTCCTCTGCTGGGCAGCTTTCCCTAGCTTCTTCTCTGAGATGCTCTTTATGCAATATGTGTATTTCTACATATACAATAAGAGTCTGGAAATGCATAACCCATTGGAGGACTGCATGGGATCCAAGCATTTCTTTGGCATGTAAGTTGTAGTGTGATGTTCAAAACCATAAATACACATGTGCAGAAAAGTGAACATCTTTAGATCTATAAAGTTAACAATTTCTTTTCAAGCTTCCTTTTTCTATCACTAGGCTTGACTGTAAAACAGAGTCCCTGACTGAAAACACACTACATCAGATCCTCCTGTGCCATTTAAGTTATCACCTCATCAAGAGAGAAATCCTCTTAAAAATAAAAATAGCCTCCAGGTTCAAGACTAGGCAGCAAAATGATTCCAAATGAGATAAAAAAGAAAAAAAAAACCATTCTCCAGCTGAGTTATTAAAACAGGCAAAGCACATGTACAGTGAGACGGCAGCACACTTTGCTTTCATGAGGAGGACCAGTCTGGACTCACGCCCGTAGCTGTTCCCCCCGAACGCTGCCTCTCCGGGAGCCCCACATTCTCCACTCCGTCATTGTCTCATACACAGCTTATGGGAAGATAATGCAAAGCCATACTGAAAAAAACCCACCTATTTTTTTTCTGACCTTATACAACCCTCTAATCTCTCTACAGGAGTTTAGTGCCCTGCAATTTTCACTTTAAGGAACAACAAACTGAAGACAAAGCCTGAAGTCTCCCCGATTGCCAGAAGGCACTGACCTGACCTGCGCTGAGCTGCCCTAGCCCTGGTCTCCCCAAACATGTCCCCTTTTCCAGCTACTTGTCATTTGGAAATGCAATGCGTTTCTGAAGTTCTTGTCCAGATCAACTGTGATAGGACAAGGGGCAATGGCTTTAAACTGAAAGAGGGTACATTTATATTAGATATAAGGAAGAAACTTTTTACAATGAGGGTGGTGAAACCCTGGAACAGGTTGCCCACAGAAGTTGTGGATGTCCCGTCATTGGAAGTGTTCAAAGTCAGGTTGGACGGGGCCTTGAGCCCCCTGATCTAGTGAAAGATGTCCCTGCCCATGGCAGGGGGGTTGGACTAGGTGGTCTTCAAAGGTCCCTTCCAACCCAAACCAACCTGTGATGCTAACTGCACACTCACACACCGTAAGTCAGACACTGCCTGGAAGCTTCAGATTTGCCATTAACAGACTGCGTGGCTGATTCACACATTCACAGTAAGCCCAAAACACTCCCCGAGTGCCAAATTTATTGCACATTTACAGTAAATCCAATACTTCCCAGAAGCTTCAGGCTCATTGCACATGCTATGCACAGTAGAAGCATAGCGATTTCTGCCTGGGAAATCCCCTGCACACAACAAATGGTGTGGCAGCCTTCACTCGGTGGGTGAAATGAAACATGTCATGGCAGCTGCATTGCTGACGGTGGTGGGCCTGGGAGACACAAGGAGACTAACCCGTATTCTGAAATGTAATATGAAGCAAAACCAGGAATAATACCTCCCTCCACTTACTTCTCTAGATGCTGTGCAGGAAAGCGCATTAACTGAAATCGCTTTTCACTGGCGGTTGCAGCTTGTTGCAGCAGGGTTGCAGCAGGGTTTCTTTCAAGCAGAAACCCTTGGGTTAGAGTCCACCGACCTGAATCATGCTTCAGTTGCTATTTCCAGCTACCCTCCCAGGGCAAAAAATTTTCACTGGCTGGCATAAAATTACTGACATTATATACAGTTTTTTAATTATAGCTGTTTCTTCCACTTGCTTATCAAGAACAATATTCTATCATTAGAAACATTTATCTAAGGACTTTTATATTAATACAATCCTTCATCCTGTTAATATAATGTATTTCATTTTAAGTAGTGGAAATGGTACATCGGCAAACAATTGAGGTTTTGCTCAGATTTGTGATTATCCGCACAAGAAGTTCACCATACAAGATTAACCTTCTTCAATTAATAAAACTACCTCTCAGCTTTCCTTTCCACTTCTGCAGTTACACAAAATCTGGTTTTGAAGGTGCACTCTTAAGGCTGCCATGATAAATGGAGCATGTTAGTGAAGCAGCTTATGATTCCAGTTTAAAAGAAATATATATAATTAAAGCAAAAAGTTTCTTTGCACAAAAGATACTGAAATTCCTAGCATCTGGAAAATGTAAAAAATCTCAAACATTAGGCTGCAAACTCTCAGCAATTGCTAAAAATTATATAGTTATTCAGTACTGTGCCACATTTCTAAAGCTTCAGTGCAGTAATCTATGAAAAATGCTCTTCTCCCGTTTTGTACATAAAGCAATTTATTTCAGGTAGCATATGCACTGATAGTACCTAAATTATTTTCAGAAGAGTATGTTTCAACATAGCTTATCATAGTAAGTACATTTTTAAACTGCCTGGCAATTAAATTTCTTAAAGCCTTAGTTTTGTGAAAATAGATCAAAACTGGTTTAAAAGCTGAACTATGAGCTAGGATTATACTGCTTGTCCTGTAAGGATATAATTTGCAATCTACATTATCTAAAGAAATGCCTTTTGGACTACCATGGTGTTTCATTTTTTCTCAAAATTTCTATTATTGGGAAAAACAGAACACAGAGACAAAAATATTTTCATTGACTCCCACAAGTCTTTTATTAGACTCAAGAGGCAAAGAAAACACATAACACCTGGAAGTCTGATGGTAAGAGGAAACTGGAATTATTTTTATCTATTTCCCCTCTACACCTCCACTACTTTTCTTCAGCCCCTCATTAAGTCATATGTCAACTTGGGAAGATACTCTTTTTCTCCAAATTCCCTCTGACAATGCATTAATTCTCCAGCTCATTTCTGCAGCATAGCATTTTTCTCTCACGTTTAACCTTCTTAGAGAAGGATTTCACCTTTTTGCCCAAAGTTATATGTTCACACACACACACACCCTTTGTTTTTTAACTCATCATTAAAATGGTATTCTGTGCTTCAACCAGGTTAATCTCAAGTGTGCACCACAGACATTACCTCATCTGTGCAGCATATGCAGTTCAGTACATGCAATCTCCTTTATGTGACAATCTCTTCAAGATTGCAAATTATCATTTCCCTATCAGAAACATGAAAGCATTTTTCACATTATGAAAAGAACGATGGCACATAAAGGCACCATCAAAACTTGCATTATCTTTAAAAGACAATGAATGTGGGGTAAAAAAACCCACATGTTCTTGTTCACATGGAGTCAACAACGGTGTCATTTGGCTTTATAAAGAAATTAAGATTTTTTTTTTGTATGCGTGCAGTTTCTTTTTTCTTCTATAAAATGTTAAAGGCTGCAAACTTGTCTCTATGTCCTAGCTGATAGATATTCCATTATACCTGAAGGGATAACAATTTTAAAAAATTATGCAACCTATGCACACAGCAGTTGTTCAAACTTAGCTGCTTGGGCCAATACTAAAACAGTCAAACCTGCATTGAAGAAATATTTTTAGTGCTTTGTGTTTTGGCACAAATTATTTATGACTCAGGATAGCTGGAAAATTATTTCCATAAGCAGCTTGCTTTTCTTCTTTCTTTTCATCATTTTTCCTCTAAATGCTGAAGCTCACCATAACCCATATGTACACTCCTTTACGTGTCCTGCTAGTGGTACTCAGTTCACTTTTGTTACTGTATGTAATTTGTGGCTATCTAAATTGCATGCATTCAGCATTGCTAATTTTTCAGCATTTAAGGCTCAATCCTATTCATGTTGGTAAAAATCTACTGGATTTCCAGAAAGAACAGAACAAGTCGCTAAAAAAAGAGCATTGCCTAGCTTGCCTAAACCTCAAGCTGTTCTACTTTCCTATATGTTGTATTATTTAAAGGAAGCTTCATAAAGGGCATAAACAGCTGGGTACATTTTCTTTTCTATCTTTTGAGAAAGAAAAAAAATTTGTATTTATTTGCAACACTCATATATGATTTTGTTATCTAGAAAACAGCCACATACTAAATAAAAACATCTCCAAACCCACATATATAATACTTCAAAATCTCTTGATCTAACCAGTTTGCATTTAGAGTCCACATCTCCACTAACACCACAGTTGCATCTGGACCATTACATTTAACAGCCCTCAGAGGACCTACCCCTCCCTGAACCCTTTAATACCTCCGGCCTCCACAAGTGTTGCATGTATTCGCATACTTTTCTCTCGCTGCAGTCCTAGGAGCCTGAATTAGCTGTATTGGCAGAAACCTCCAGGAGGTTTGAATAGTGTGTTTGGAGGATTAAAATGGTCAATACCCAAGAGCAGAATAAAATGTCCCTCTAACAGAAAAAAATGGAAGAAAGCACTACCCCCTCCCCCCCCAAAAAAAAAGGAATTTCTGGCTTTCCAATTTACATTAATGAGGCTTTTTGATCACTTTAAATATAAATTGGAAAAAAAGTCTGGGAAAAAAGCCTCTGCACCTTCCCATCTCACTGATTCTATCCTTTCCTTCAAACTATTTGCGGCAAACCCCAAAGACAACAAAGAACTGACCTTAAGGCTGATCTCCATCAAATGTCTTCTAGGTTGCTTTTAAGTTTGACTAGATCTAGACAGCATATAATATACAGCACCAAAGCTCAAGGAAAGGAAGAAATTTCTACATTAAACACAGATAATGGCTATATTACTTATTAGGAGACATAAACTACATCCCTGCTAGTAAAAGATAACTCACTCAATATTTCCAGGACTATGCATTGACAAAGTCAGCAGAAGGGTGCAAAATATAAAAATGTTTATTTAAATAATAAAATGTAGCTCAGAAGAGAGACTGACTATGTATGTAAGCCTTAGCATTCATTAAATCTCATGTTTCACCGAGGACAAAGAGACGTTGAGGGAGAGCAAGTACAGGGCTGTAGGGATGTTAAGGAAATAACACCCACAACAAATATCAGGGAATTACGATAACGTTGCATTTCTTTATTTCTAACATAAAACTGCTCCCGAACTCTCTATTCCTCGGCCTGAGAGAAGCTGAATAATGCAAGAATTTTCTGCCAAGCCTGTTCAGATGCACAGGTACAATCTGCACAAACTCAGCAAACAGCACAAGCACAACAGAAACATGCAGGTAGCTGTAACCAAGAGTTCTGTTAAGACACAAATTCTGCAGAGCATAAAATATTTATCATCGCCACAGGTGGTGTAACAGTTTGTTGTGCAGATGCTTACAAGCCTGTCTATTAAATCTACAAAAGAAGCAGGTTTACCAGCTTTACCTGAACTCAGAGCAGTGACTGAAACACAAAACCCTTAGGTAGAGAAGAGTCCCAGACTCCCTTTTCTTTGGGTGATTGTCCTTTGCCAAACTTTTCTAAACACAGACAACTGTTTCTGGACACCAGCGTTACCAGAAGGTTGATAAAATCTAGAACCTGTGGCTGTGAATGTTGCAACTGGAGTTGGCATCAAAGCAATTCAGCTGTCTGTCCCTCCTCCAAAGCCTTGAATTTGCACGGTGCATAGTCCCATGCCCAGAGCAAAGTCAGATATGCTGGGGAATACTTCGGCGCACCTACTCAAAAGCAGAAAGGCCAGATCTGATTGCAAAGACCCAGGAGTACTAAATCAACCAACAACCAGAGCTCCAGCCTAGACTCAAGTCTCCAGATGCTCTTCCTCTTTTCATTTCCTTTCTGAATTGCTCTCTCACATCTGTGTTTCCTTTTAAATACCATGCTACGATCCAAAAGCATTTGTAAAATATGTTAGTTTATACCGGGGTAGAGTGCTATGAGATAAAAGTGGTAGAATACAGGGGTTATGTGAAAGTATATACAGAAAGCATGGTAGAGCAAATGTTCAGAAGGCAGCATCTCCTGTTCATGGTCCCTCCAGGCAGCATCTCCCAGCTCCTGCACATGCTCACCTCTGGTGAAAGTTTGCCTCGGTTGTTGCTGTTTCCTATTTTCCCTCCTTCAGCTGTAAGACAGCCTGGAGAGCAACACATCTGCTAAGGAAACGAGATTTCTAAAAGCTTGCTATTCAGTTACATAGTTTTTTTCAAATCAAGTCTCCCCACCTTTAAATTCATTTTCAGAGTCAATGAGTTTTCAATTGCATGTTTACCTAGTGCTGAGCCCTTGGAAGGCAGAGTTAACCAGAAAGACAACACCAGGGGCCCTCTCAGCTACGTAACAGTTTTAAAACCCAAGCGGAGACACAAAAAGTCATGGAGAAACAGCACAAAAGCCTGCTGTTCCTGCTTATAGCAATATCTGCTCCTACTCCCACCTCATTAATTGCTAGTTTTCCTGATTATAGAAACAGCTTTTTCTGCTGCTGAAATGTATGGTGTCGTGCCATTTGCATATGCAAACTGACATACGAACAATGAACCAGTTGCACAGTTCCTTAGAGAGCAACAATGTGGAGGATTTACGACATGTATATGGCAACAGGCAGGGAGGGGAGTATGGGGAGATGGACACACGAAACAGCTCATGATGTTCTTTATATTGTTTTCCTGATAAAAATCTTTCATGTCGTTTCTTGAAACAAAATATTTAACACATTAGTGGCTTAGTGGCACCGGATTTGGAAAAATAATAGAACTAAACATCTGTGCAACTTTGCTTTGCCTCCAGATGCATACCTGTTTATCAGATTTTAATATATGATCTCTGATTACATGATCGCACACTGTTCTTCCACAAGATCTCTAAGTTATTCAAGGCAGAGAAGACAGTTTCTTTAATGAGCAGAAGCCTAGCATTTTGTTTTCTTCCTGTTATTCAAGGTATAATCCAAGACTTTATTTTTACATGCTATTTAAACTCTACTATCCAAAAGGAATCATTCATTTCCTTATGGACATTCATCACTGTATCAGAATGCTTCACTAATTTTTTATTATTTTGCTCCTAGGTTAGATGCAGACACCATTATTACTCCCATTTCACAGACCCTGAACTGAACTAGAGACAGATTAGGAGGAAAAAAAATTGGAGATGCCAGGAGCCTGCTTTTTCAAAGTATTTGACATTATATAGGACTACATAGATTCAAAGCACAGTTCTCACTATGTCAACTTCACCTTTGAGTGTCTAGCCTTCCCACAGGTCTTATTTCACAAACGTTAAAACAGTGATTGCCTATAGAAGATTTGGCTTAAATAACCTGAAATGTAGAGCCCTGTAGCAATGGCAAGGGTAGACTCCAGTTCTCCAGAATGTCGTTCGGCTGCCTTAATCATTAAACAATGGTTATACCACCTCTATGACAAATGAAGACGTTTTACTGAAGGCAAACCCAAAAAAACCCCAGAAGTTGTATCACATGGACTGATGCTGAACCACAAGGCTCACCACTGGGGCTGACATCCTTAGATCCACCACCACCACGCCTGCCATTTGAGGTAAGAAACCAACTAGCAGCAGGAGAAGGTTGTTACATCTGCTTTGAGCAGGAGTGTGATCTAATGAGCACAGGCTTCCAGTCTTTCTCCTTGAGCTTGCCTCCTTTCTGCCCCATCCTCCACAGCATGTTTCAGGCCCACCCACAGCCCTCAGTCCCACCTCAAGCGTCTCACCCTGAACTCTGCCTGGACAGCCCCAGTTCCCTGGGCAATACCAGAAAATGCCAAATTGTGCCTCCTTAGTTTAAAACACAGAAAAATTACTCGGAAGATATGGACTATTTGGCCTGATGTCAGTAGACAGCTGAGTAGAAAGCAGAAGACAGCCACACCAGTACAGTATGGTTTGATACTCGTCTGACTCAGTACCACACAACAGGCGTCAACTCGCTACCACACAACAGGTGAAACTTGCTTTACATGAAGATAATAAGGCATACATAGATTAAAAAACACCTTACTGAAGAATACCAAAACATAAGATGTAGTTTAATGAGCAAGTATCTGAAAGGGACTCTTCCCTGGGTGAACCTTCTGGGACTAGTTCTCAGTCTATTTATCAATTTATCTATTTATCGATGATATACACAATGCCATAAGATCTTGGTCAGTAGAGCTTGTGCATGGCACTAAAAGCAAGGGCTGCAGAAAGTGATGAAGGGAACATGTTATTCTTATGAGCTCCGCTAAATGGTCACAACCCTACAGGACATTTCAGAACAACCAAATGGTAATCGGAAATGCAGGTGATGCTGAAGGACAGAAGACTACTCTGAAAATCAGTTTCTCAGAGGGAAGCCAAAGAGTCTGTTCAAATAAGCACCAGAACACGAGCTTGTAGCATAAGGTGCAAATGGAAATATTGAGTGAAAGGAATTGATTTTGCTACAGTACGATTCACTCCTGAGACCACTACTGCATGCAGTCCTGGTGCCCACTTGTCCAAATCTCTCATCTTCCTTACAGACAGCTGCACAAAAGTGAATTTGGAAAAGAAGTCGTAAAAGTGTAAGCCAATGAACAACTGCATGGCTAGGTTGGGCTGGATAGCCGTTGTCCTTTCTGACCCTGAAACTTGTTTCAACCCAGCTCCTTTATGGAGACTGGCCAGGCCCGTAAGTGTTGTAGCTTTCCATGAGGACAGCTATTATTTCTTTCAAGTTTTGCATTTAAGCTTTCTGCCACTAAGTACAGGAGTCATAAAGGAAGGATTTCCCCATGCAAACAGATGTAATAATTTGGCTTCTGATCTTAGGAAAAGATACGGATGTCATCTTTAAATTCGTTTCCTAAGGAAACCAAGACGCACAGGCACCATGTGTCTCTGTGTGTGTATGACCCAGTAATTGCCCATATCCTCTGGCCAGCTTTAACCAAATTTGACAGAGGAGCTTTGAGCTACAAAGTTCCTACACATTTTCATAGGGACAGGCATTTGGGTAGAAAAGGGGGCCTTTGTATGCACCCTGCACAAGGGAAAGTGGTAGTACGAGCCCTCGAGATAGTAGGCGCTAAACGAGACACCACATGAATATCCTGCTCACAGCAAAGCTTCACTCGGAGCTCAGAATCAGACACAAAACACAATTCTGTAGAACGTGCTGGAAGGGGCAAAGGCAGATTAACAGAATTATTTGTTTTGGTTTTCCTCAGAAATAGCAGAGCTTGATCCCAGCTGCAGAAAGGTGCTGACAGACCAGAACCGAGGGAGGGGAAGAAAGCCGCCCCGCAGGGCTCTGCCTGCCGCGGCTGCTCCAGCGCTCCCAGGGACAGGGCTGCCAGGTCGGGGCAAGGTGTTGCTGCCAAGTCAGAGGTAGAGACCCTGGGGAGGGTTCGTCCTCCCCTTCACGCTGAGCTACACTTCACCTGCAGGAATCGCCAGCCTGTATCTTCTCTGATCAGCTCCCTGTCGTCACAGGAACCTGCCGAGCTGAAAAACAGATTATAAGTACCTCCATCTATGAAAGCACTTAGCAGATTCTTCTCCATTTGACTATCTAAATATAGGTGAAATCTCTACCAACTGAAATGTATCCTTCTGTTGTAAAATATATACAAAGTGTAGATACATGGAAAAATCCTTTTTTTTTGACTAGGAGGATATATGATCCAACTCACTGTACTGTTACAAACAGTATTTTTCAGATAATATTTAATAAACTTCCTTAATGAACTATCTTTGTAGTAAAGTATCGGAATAAATCATGACACTTGATTTGACTGATAATCTGCAAACAACACTGGTACCAAACAAAAACAAAACTAGGAAGTTAACACCGTCTTACTATTTTTGTTGAAACTCTAACAAATACTACAATAAATCCTACTAAACTATTAACAGTGCTTCCCAGCAGCTCTGGAAACACCGTTTCCCCAGTCACTCTCTTCTTTATTCCCAAAGATAAACATTAAGCTTACACAAGGGTAAGCAATCCTTATACCATACTATTGTTTAATATTGCTAGTGATTTTCTCTTGTTCACTTTCCTTTTCATTGAAATAAATTGAAAAAAAATCTGTATTTTCTGTTCTGATCTCTTCAGACAAATATTAGATAGAGGCGAAAGGTTTACAAAATCTAATGCTATCATGAGTGTGTAGAAAAAGCAAGTGCTCAAGCACAAACTCCTTTTTTACCCAGCTGTACTTCACAGAGATGACACACCTGAGAAACAAATGTTTCTAGATTTAATTTATCAGTTCTAAGACCTTAACACATATGCGTTTAACATCACAGGATGATTTTCTATAAATAAAACAAGTATTTTTGCTTGGACAATTATAACATTTTCAACTGGTAAAGAGGTCTTTATCTACAAGCAGAACCTTTTGGGTTTTAATTGTGGGAAAATTATTGCTAAATCTATGAACTTTAGCATTAGTATAATCTGACAGTATTTCTAAAATAGACCTATGTCACAGCAAGTACATATTCCTTTAAATATTTTAAGTGGAAAAATCCTCCAGGGGAATAAGTAGGACAAACATGTTTATGATTATTCAGCACTGTAGATTGCTGAGCTGGTGATGTCAGCTGTGCAAGGCATTTCTGCAGAGAGAAAAAAAACAAGATACCATTCGAATGGTTATATCTATGTCCCCACATTGAAAGCAAATGCCTCGTCCTGCTGGCCCAGAACAGGTGAGAGGGATCTGCTCCTCACAGCTGCAGGTAATAAAAATACTGCAAAAGTAACATTGAATATATTCAGCTGCGAAACCAATATATTTCAAAGTATTATGTATTAGCAGAAAGTATTCTATTAACAGTAATTCTTTTATATTCAGTGTTTTTTAATGTTTTGAGGAGGTGAAGCGAACCTATTCCCTCAAACTCTCAGTGCTGGGTGTTTAGCAAATCCCCCTGCATTGCGTGTCCTTTTTGATGAGGACGGGAGCAAATGCTGTGTTACAGGGTGACAGCGGCTGTGCTCCTGACGTGACATGGGGCTTCTTGACAGTCCTCCCTGTCACTTTGCATCAGTGCCTGTGGAGCTGCCTCTCGGTTCATCACTGGCTTCGGCTGCTGACGGGAGGGCACTGTGCTGACTCAGTCCTGCCGGCTGCCTGCTCCGGCTGGCCCAGGCTTCAAGGCCCACTGCAGCGCCCCGGCTGCCAGCACCCCTGCCATAGTACCACCTCGTGCTACACACCGAGAGGCCAAAGGACGGCCAGGGCCACCGAGCTCCTTGAGCGACCCAACGCCACAGCAAGCAAAAAAGTGATTTCAGCAGGTATCACTTCTTGCTCGGCAATGAGCTAAATCGCCAACCCAGCATCAGACCACAGCACCTTTATACGGGTAGGTCATCAAAGCCAGGACTTGATTTTCTGCCACTAAACATCCTAGTTTTCGTTAGGGAAGGCAAGTTAACAGCATCTAATTATCCCGGCCCTCCAGTAATGACACTGTGCCCCCTGCAGTTTCCACGGGATACGGTCCCTCTCCTGCCTTCCTCCTCAGAGCTGCAGGGCACAGGGCTTGCTTACCAAAATTGCTTTTTTTCAGCCCAAAGAAAGTCTGGGTTGAGCCTGTGTGATGTGCACCAGCACAGCTAGCAAGGGCTAGATTCTGGCAAGGAGCACAGTATGAGTGCTTGGGCAAAGAGGAGCTCTGCATCTCATTAACTGCTTTTCATTGCCGTGAAGGTACTCAGCGGAAACTCTTTATCAGCACAAAAATATATTTCCAGTGAAAGTGTCCTCTTTTCTCTGGAAGCTCACCCTCATGCCTTCCTCCACTACCAAGCAGGCCAGAGGCACCTGCGTGCCATTTCCATGTTGTCAGACCAACTCCAGACCCCGCAGAGCCAGCACCGCTCCTCGAACATCCCTCCTGCTGTGCCGCCCGCCCGTCGGGGCGGGATGCTGCTGCCGGGGCAAAGCTCCAGTTGAGGGCAAGGGCAATTATACTTGCATGGCGGCACTTTCTAGCCAAACTTGCTAATAAATAATATCTGCAAATTCACAGATGGTATGTTACTGGCTGTATAAGTACCATCCCAAATCATTTTCCCCCCACACAGTTAAGCGCAAGTTCACAGCAATCCTAAATTATTAATATTGCAAACAATGTTATTAACACTATTGCAAATAATGTACAAAGCAAATAAAATACACAGCAGATGATATCTCTGCAGATGATTGAGAACTAGTGATAGCGCAAGCTTCACTGACTCTACCTGTTCCTAAAACACTAAGTTTTAATCTAAACCTTCCCTTCTAAACAAACTATGGTTTCTGTAACATAAATCAAACACTTCTCTGGCTCAAGCCCAGGCAGCATTTACACAGTCATTGTTTCCTGCTCATGGGCGGTAATTATCACATCTGTGTTTGCTTCTGAAATTGGAATTTAAAACACAATTTGGTTTACCTAAAACAGGGACAGTATCTGCAGGCTCAAGGAAACAGCTTTCTGTAACACTTAGGGCTCACCAAATCCATACCGACCTTGGCTGAATTTAAGGAGGCAAAGGAGCGCAACTTTTTGTGCCCCATGTGAAATGCTGACTCTCGTTGACTTCAACAGGGCTAGAATAGGGTCATCTCTGCCACCATATCCCCCTTCAGCAAATAAAATTTGGGGAGAAGGGGAGTAACAGGCTATGCACTGAAAAATATTACGGAGCATATGCCCTGGTTTTAGCTGGGATAGAGTTAATTTTCTTCCTAGTAGCTGGTATAGTGCTGTGTTTTGGATTTAGTATGAGAAGAATGTTGATAACACACTGATGTTTTAGTTGTTGCTAGGTAGTGCTTAGGTAGTCAAGGACTTTTCAGCTTCCCATGCCCTGCCAGCGAGAAGCTGGGAGGGGGCACAGCCAGGACAGCTGACCCAAACTGGCCAAAGGGCTATTTCATAGCACATGACGTCATGCTCAGTATATAAACCGGGGGAGTTGGCTGGCAGGGGACCGCTGCTCGGGAACTGGCTGGTTATCGGTTGTCCGGTGGTGAGCAATTGCATTGTGCATCACTTATTTTGTATATTCTTTCATCATCATCATTATTATTATTATTTTCCCTTCCTTTCCTGTTCTATCAAACTGTCTTTGTCTCAACCCACGAATTTTACTTTCTTTTTTCAAATCGCTCCCTCATTCCACTGGGGGGGAGCGAGCTAACGGCTGCGTGGTGTTTAGCTGCACCACAATAGTGCAACATTAAACCACAACAGTGGTTAAACCACAATAGTGTAACACTATTTGAAGTTTTACAGAACAGCTTACACGCCTGGTGATTTTCGAAGGACCTTTTAGTTTTTAGGCAATTTGTCTGCTCAAGACAACAGCAAAGAGTAAAATGAGAAGCATCCAGTTCTTCACTCCCATGTGGTTGCTTTAAGATGGGATCTTGTTGTTTCCATGTTCCAGTGGAGGCTCTCCAGCCTCTCACTGTACCAGTAAGTTCTCTGTGGGGCTTTCTCTGGTCTTCCCACCTCGTTTCGTTAGAAATGCTAAATTATTTGCACTACATCACTGCGAGGCAAGGTGGCATTATTCTCTTATTTGTAGATTCAAGACCTTGAAAGATAAAATTTAAAGCTGAATTGTTAGATCTCTCAACGATTTTTATCAGGAAGCAAGAAGGGACGGCTGCTCCCTAGGGGCCGGCAGGGCCGGGGCTACGGCATCCTGCAGCATCGCTGGGGCAGGGACTGACGCGCGGGCTGGGCTGACGTGGGGTCCTGGGCCATGGGCAGGGTGGGGGAGGCCTCAGGTGAGGCTGGGCAGGGACAGGAAGACCTGTTAGTGCCCTCAGTTTTGGATCTCCCAACTGGAAACACTGGGAGCTGGGTCTTGTGATATCTTCATCTCCTGTAGTGCTTCACAGATTCACAGCGTAGCTCTCAACAACTTAAACAGAGACTTTTCCCAAATCAGGTCCCCTTCATCTCAGGTCTCAGCTGCTCTTTGAGGACGAGAAATAAGAACGGCACAAAATGGCCATTTCAGAAAAGTTTGTTGCAGGGACCAGCCCAGGTGACAGATGAGCTCTGCAGCAGAGGCAAAGCCATGCCCCAGCAGCTCTGATCTGCTGCCCACACAACACCACAGCCCGTGCGAGGGAAGGATGGTCATTGAAATACAACCCTGACCCACTTGCAGGGCATGGGGTATCTTCTGCATTAAATGAGACAGTCTTGCAGCAAAGATGATGTAAAATCTCAAAATCAAAATGGACCAAAAGCCCTTTACAGTAAGGCCACGTTAACTTGAAGGGAAAAGTTTCATCCTGTCATTCCTAATTTTTGAGTGCTTGATTTCATATACTTATTCTTTTGATGGTATTTTATTGTGTGAATTTCCTACTTAGGGAAAAACCTCCCACTGAGAACACTAAGTAGCATGAAAAATAAACTTTTCATTGATTATAATTCTATCTATCCTGCACTCCATCCCCTGGCTTGGGACATCAGAAGCTGCAGGTGAGTCCTTTGTGTGACTTGTGTTAATGAAGATACAGTGTAGGATTGTGCCTACAGTGTAGAGGTGTAGAGGAAATTCTACAATTTCCCAGTAGAATTCAGAGTTATTAGTCTTGGGGAAGGGGGAGAATAAAAAATAGCCGCAACAATTCTTCAGTCTGCGTCACTCACGGCCACCCAAATAGCTCCGCAAGCACTGCACAGCCAGCAGCACAAGAGCAAGAATGAATAAACTGGAGATAAGAGGGGAAGAGCTCCTTACAGAGCCTTACCACTGAATGTGAGAGCACAACCAGAGCGCGCAGCATCTTTCTGGTGAACAAGACAGTGTGCTCGTGTGGCTCTTGTACTTAGCAGTTTTCTGAAAGCTTGATGCCACATTTCCATACAAAATACTAGTTCTCTTCCTTTCAGCCTGGAAGGCAGCACACCGGATTTAAGACTTCACAAACAGTAGCACTAGCAGACTGCACGTCTGCAACTGGGCATGCTCCAGCATCTGACATAAAGGCTGCTTATGTATTTTGAATGAGAATCACTGCACAAAGTGCATAAAGCTCACCGGGGACTGAGTCCCAGGCTCCCTCCATTCTGGCAGAAGGTCCTCGGCATGCACTATGGGCTCCCTTTTGATTTGCTGTCTTGCTGGCCCCACAAATCTGGTACTCCTTTCTGCACAGCACCCCAGCTTCATCCAGAAGGATGCTCGTCCTT